>NW_027521547.1:0-73379 GCF_052094955.1 Ictidomys tridecemlineatus
CAGAAAGACAGTTACAGAGAGCACAGTTTGGAGACTAGGGTGTAGAAGAAATGTTGCAGTGAGCATAGATTAAAGACTGGGGTGAAGAAGACCTGTTACAGAGAGCAGAGTTTGGAGACTGGGATGCTGAAGGCCTGTTACAGAGAGCAGATGTTAGAGACTGGAGTGCAGAAGGACTGTTACAGATAGCACAGTTCATAGACTGGGGTGCAGAAGGATATTATAGAGAGCAGAGTTTGAAGACTGAGGTGCAGAAGGACTGTTACAGAGATCAGAGTTTGGAGACTGTGTTGCAGTATGATTGTCGCAGAGAGCAGAGTTTTCAGACTTCGGTGCAAAAGGATTGTTGCAGAGCAGATGTTCGAGAGTGGGGTGCAGAATGACTCTTCCAGAGAGCAGAATTTTGAGAGTGGAGTGCAGAAGGATTCTTGCAGGGAGCAGAGGTTGGAGACTGGTGTGCAGAAGGCCTGTTACAGATATCACAGTTTGGAGACTGGTGTGCAGAATGATATTATAGAGAGCAGAGTTTGGAGACTGAGGTGCAGAAGGACTGTTACAGAGAGCAGAGGTTGGAGACTGGGGTGCAGAATGATTGTTGCAGAGAGCAGAGTTTTCAGACTGAGGTACAGAAGGACTGTTGCAGAGAGCAGATGTTCGAGACTGGGGTGCAGAAAGAGTGTTTCAGAGACTAGAACTTGGAGACTGGGGTGGAGAAGGATTGTTGCAGGGAGCAGAGGTTGGAGACTGGGGTGCAGAAGGACTGGTATATGGAGCAGAGGTTTTAGCCTGGGGTGCAGAAGGCCTGGTACAGAGAGCAGAGCTTTGACACTGTGGTGCAGAATGATTGCTGATAGCTGGTGAGCCTCTTTCTGGACACCTGTTTTTCCGCACAGTCCATCAGGCCCTCTCTCCTCACCCTGCTCTCTTTTGGCTTTATGAGCACCTGTGACTTCCACAGTCACTCTAAGCCATGACTCCCAGGGCTATTTCCTGGGAACCTGTCCTGCTGCCTCCTGGAATCTCCTAGGGGAGACCCGGAAGGTACCCAGACTCCAGGCCCAACCTCCTTCCCTCTTTTTCTCTCCCCAGACACCCTCCTTCTCATTTTTTTTTATGTTTTAATGAGTGATCTCACTACCACTCAGCTACCCCACAGACCAGGTGCCCTCTTGTGTCCTTGTCACCAGGACTTTAAAGTGCTTCACCCAGGGCTCCTCTTCAGAGCTTTTCCCCAAGCTCCAAATGTCACATCTTCAGTTACCAGATATTTCCTTTTAATCTTGTTTTGGCACCCGATTACTCTCCCAGACTACATGAAGGTATTCTAACAAAAGCACATGGACTGTAGGGACTATTGTGGCTTAGAAATAAGGTATCTCACCACCAAAAGCTCAGGGTCAGCCACAGTAGCAGTGTTCAGAGGTGAAATGATTAGACTGTGAGACTTGTTACCTAATCTGTGGATCCATCCATTTTGTGGGTTAATTATCTGAAAGGCCCACTGTACTGAGGGGAGTGTGGTAAGGTGGAGTGTGGCCAGAGACATGCCCTGGAGAATCACATTTTGTTTCCTGCAAACTGTCTCCTCCCCTCCCCACCCCCGCCCCGACCTTATGGCTGCCATGAGCTAGGGACGCTTTCCCCCTTGTTCCCTTCCACCTGGGCGTCCCACCTCATCTCAGGCAGGCAGCAATAAGTCAGGTGGCCCCAGAACAAACCTCCAAGCCATTAGGCCAGAGTGCATCTCCCCCTCCGGGTTGTACTGGTCAGGCCTGTGGTAACTGTGGCAACCGTGGACTGACCCAGGGAGTAGGTTTTATGAGTAGATTGGACCCACAACAGTTTCCTAAACCAAAGATTCTGTCATTTTCAGAGCTCAAGCAATTTCCTTCTGGCTGGCCTGTTTCCAGCCTGCCCTCACCTAGAATGCGGTCTACTAGTGATTATTGAGATTCTCCAGCCGTCCTGGTCCTGCCAAATTGCACACCACAGCTAGCTCCTAGGCAGCCAGAACCATGGACCTCCTGCTGGCCACTGAGGAGAGAGAGAGATTTTCTGAGGACCCTGTTAGAAGTCCACTGTTTTTTTTTTTTAAAGACCACTCTCAGAGGGCATGTTTCAGGCAGTCCTTCACATGCATCTTTGAGAAATCAGACTCACAATGATTTTTGAGATTCTCTCCCAGGCTCCAATAACCACCACTCTACTCCCTACTTCTCTGAGATCAATTTTTCAGCTTCCACAAATAAGTGAAAAACTGCTATTTCTCTTTATGTGTCTGGCTTATTTCACTTAATATAATTTCTCCCATGAGCTAGTTTTAAATAGAAACTGCACAACAAATTCTTTATGTCAGATTTAAATTTTATTCTGAAGAGATCATTCGAAATGGTCACATATGTTTATGTAGGAAAATGTTCATTAAAATATTTATAGGACTGGAGATGATCTGAATGTTTAGACAAAGGGGAGAGATTGAGTTTATTTAAGAGAGATGTAAGTTTATTGATCATCTAAATAGATGCAGAAAAAGCATTTAACACAAATATAGCACCCCTACCTGTCAAAACAGTAGAAACACTAGGGACAGATGGAACTTTGTAAAAGCATTGTAAAAGCTATCTATGCTAAACCTGTCGGAGACCAGCTCCAACAGTGGGTCTCAGGAGACGAACTGATGGTGAGGAGTCGCCGAAAGAGGGGGTGGAGAAACAACACAGACACCAAAGTGAAGGTGTTGATCCCAATCTTTACTTGTGAAGTTGATCATATATACTTTTAATTTTGGCAGGCTTACAGTACTTTGTGGTTACAAAACAGGAATCATTATTCAAACAAAACAAAATATTACTTAGCTACAATTAGAATAGAATAATGTATCTTGGCTTATGCATAAGCAAGCATGTGTACTTTCAGTTCGCGTTTTGCTTTGAGCAGTTTCTGCTTAGTTAACTTTTAATAATAGTTACAAATGTCCCAAACTATTGGCCTATACCTTGACTATTCTTTCTTGACTTACTGACTGGAACCGGTGCCATGGTTACGGCAAGGGGTTGACTTGTTATTACTTTTAATCAAACAAAAGTAAGAGCACAAACCATTGTGCACAGGAACAAGAACAAGTTGCCCAGTACTAAGCACTAATCTATCTTCTTAACATTAATTTTTCTTCTCTAGATTTTAATTTAATTTCTCAAAAACTTCCTTGACAGGAATACAGGGAGTTTTTCTTTAGACATTAACAATTTACACTCCACAGCTGAATCATTGCATTTAGAGCAAACAGATCTATGCTTTAGAAGTAGTTACATTAATTGGGAAAGTCATGATTTTTCCTTTATACTTAATGGTCATATGAGAAATCAAAACTATACTTATTAAAGGAATACAAAAACAAATCAGCCCATTCCCAGAAACATACTGCGCTCCTCCAGAGGATGGACGCCTTGCTCCATCCACCTCAGTAGGGCCTTGCCATTGCCTGAGTCAGGGGAGGGGCGCAGCATTTCCCCCTTTTTTATTTTTTAATTTGAGATGTTCGATTTGGACAGAGATGCTTCTGATTGATTTCCAGACAAGTCTGAAGAGGACTGGAAGAATGAGACAAACAAGAACAATGAATAAAAAGCCAAAACCAATATTAATCATATATGACCACCAAGTACTATTGGAAATAGTTTTTTGTACATTTTTGTATAAGTCTGCAGCAAGGTCAGCTGTAGAGTCAGTAGATAAATAAGCCTTACTTATATATTTTACTTGTTGTTGTAGATCTTGTATATTGGGGCCTATTTCAGTTTTATTCCAAATCCCTAATAAATGAGTTTGTACTTGATTCCATCCGTATTTAGTTTGATTATATTTTAAGGGAGTAACACAGATCCATTTGAAATTAGCATGACATTTGGTTGTCATTTGAGTTTTTTATATTTTGAATCTGGTTTCCTACATATAATAAAGCTTCCTCTAAGGCATTAATTCTGGCCTCCAATTTCTTATCTATTTTTTCTTGAATAGCCAATGCTAATGAAACATTATAAGATAAATCATTAACATGATGAGCAGTATGAATTTCTTTAACTAAAGCTGTAGTAGATAAAGCTAAAGAAGTAATAATTCCTATTAATGCTGTAATTCCTAAAATTAATGTTGCAACAAATCGCTTAGGTCTAATTAATTCATTAAATTTTTTAAGAATTTGTGACCCTTCATCATCATACCAATCATCATTAAGAAGGACAGGAATCATTACATAGGAAGGCTGATGTATAATTATAAAAGTAGTATAGTTTTTTGGAAGATTAGCATGTATACAATTAGTTAACATACATTGATCACAGGAAATAGAATAAACACTATTGTTACGATTAATTATCAAGGTATTATTATTACCTACTAAAATAGCATGAGGAGCATTAATGCAAGCACGAATATTGAAAGGTTCTGTAGTTTTACCAGGTCTGGTTAAAAGAACCATATTAGTAGCTGCAATTAATCTAAAGAGATCTGGGAAGTATGAAACCTTTCCATTAGGGAACTCACTCTGAAATATGGGAGTGACCCAACCAGGTGAGAACCATCTATGAATAGGAAAACTTGTATACATTCCTTCAATATGATTAAATTTTTGAAACTTAGTCTTAAAATAATTTTTCTAATCAAAATGAGGGGCAGAAGCAGACCAATCATAGATCTTAACATCTGAAGACTTAGGCTGAAAGACTTGTGCCCTTTGCATAAATCCACATTGAAACCAATGAGGAAACTCTTCCCAAGGATCAATCATATTATTTCAATAAAAATCTTTTTTGTTATTCTTTAATTCACATGGATCAATGGCTTCAGGTAATGTCTTATTAACATAGGTTTTATTAACTATATAATATCCTAAAGAAACCATTTCGAGGAGCCAAAGGCTCCTCTTTTTATTATCCATGTTTGGGAAGCCAGGAGGGCAATCAGTAAAATATTGTCTATAATTAGTAGGCATACATCCTTGAGGGATGAATTTATTATCAGTAGCAAAGCAAATAGGAGTCTCTTCTATTAAACCCTTGAAATTAATATTATAGGACATCTTATGAGGAATAAGGGAATCAGAAATCCCTCCTAACAAATCGGGATTATCAGTAAACACCTTAATATTAAGTTTTCCCCAATCAGTTACTCTTAAAAGAGGAGGATCAGGAAAATAACCCCAATAAGATTGATTAGCAGAAATCAGTGATACCTGACAAAATAAGAGTGCTAGCATAGCAAGAAACACTTTTTCAGGAGAGGCAGAGGCACCTTGGCTAACAACCAAGTTTTGTGCCTGACTGGTCAGATGTTTTATTTGACCCAGGAAGGTAATTTTGATGTCAATGTTGTTCGTGCCTGTCGAGGGGAATGAAGGTGAAGATTAGTCATGTCCTCGGCAAGTTCTTCATCCTGGGTGGATGGCATCCTTGGGTATGGCTTGGGGAGGAACCTCCGCCTGCGATATGGGTGAGTCATAATGTCTGATGAGTCGATCTGGAATCCACAAAGGTGAAGTAGCGTCCTGTGGAAACACACAAGCATATCCTCTCCCCGATGTTAAGAGAATATCAGGTCCTTTCCACTGTCCAGTAAGAAGATCTTTCCATTTAACTAAAGGTTTTTGAGTTACTGTTTGCTCAGACCAATGACGTTGCATTGGAGTTAATTTAGAATCATTTACATTTATATGATTAATGACAAATAGAGCATGTTGAAGAATTTTATGAGGAGAGCTATAATGTAGTTCCCCCTCTTTTAATTTATTAATTTGAGATTTTAAGGTCTGATGAGCTCTTTCCATTATGGCTTGTCCTTGTGGGTTATAGGGGATGCCTGTGGAATGAACTATGTTAAGTGTCTGACACAGGTGTTTAAAGAATTTTGAAATATAAGCAGGAGCATTGTCTGTCTTAATATGAAGAGGTAATCCCATATATGCAAAGGAGGCAAAAAGATGTTGGGCAATATCCTTATAAGCTTCTCCAGTACAGGCTGTAGCAAAAATAACATGTGAGAAAGTATCCACACAAACATGAACAAAAGATAACTTTCCAAACTCTTGAATATGAGTAACATCCATCTGCCACAATTTGTTGGGTAATAAACCCCTAGGGTTGACACCCATCTGTGGAGAAGGAAAGTGAGTAGGACAGATTTGACATTGTTTAACAATTTGTCTAGCTTGTTCTTTAGTTATATGAAACTGTGCTCTAAGAGCAGCAGAATTTTGATGATGTAATTGATGATCTTTAGTAGCTTGTTCAATAACGTTATAAACAGTCCTAGTTAATAAGTCAGCTTTAGCATTTCCTGCCACTAAAGGTCCAGGTAAGTTAGAATGTCCTCTAATATGTCCAATAAAAAATTTATAGGATCTCTGTAATATTAATTTTTGTAACTTTTGTAATATATTAACAATTGATGAATGAGAGGACAAAGAAGATGTTTCTATGGCTGGAAAGAGATTAACTATATATTGGGAATCAGTATAAAGATTAAAAGGCTGTGTAACCTTTTCAAAAGCAGTTATAATAGCAATTAATTCCGTCCTTTGAGCAGAGGTTTCAGTTGTTTGTTGGACTATTGGCTCTTGGTCATGTATAATAGTAACAGCTATTCCATTAGAGGATCCATCTGTAAAAATTAGAGAAGCCTGATCGAGGGGCACATGAGAAAAGTTTTTAGGAAAAATAGTATTTACCTTAGTCATAAAATGTAGGAATGGGTGGTTAGGCAAATGAAACAATATTTCTCCATAGAATCCCTGTAATGCTATAGGCCATTCATCATTAACATTTAATAAGAAATCTAATTGTTCCTTTTTATATGGAATAATAATGGAAGATGGATCTCGTCCAAAGAGCTCTCTACTTCGAAGTCTACCTTTACAAATTAATAATGACACCTGGGTGGGATATGAAATATTAATCTTTTTTGGAGTAGAAGGCAAATGAATCCATTCTAAAGGATCATCTTGCCATAGGCATCCAGTAGGAGTGTGTGAAGTCTGTAAGATTATTAACATCCAGGGCTTATTATAGTCTATTTGTTGTAAATAATGATCTGAAATAGCCTTCTCCACCTTAAATAAAGCCTTTTTTCCCTCAGGAGATAATTGTCTAGGTGAATTTGGATTTGAATCTCCCTGTAAAATTTCAAATAAAGGTTTAAGGTCAGCAGTGGTTAATTTTAAGTAAGGCCTAATCCAATTAATATCCCCAAGAAGTTTTTGAAAATCATTTAAAGTACACAAAGAATCAACCCTAATCTGTATTTTTTGAGAAGTTATATTGTTGGAATTAATCAATCTTCCTAGGTAAGAAAAAGGAGCCTGAGTTTGAATTTTATCAGGAGCAATTTTTAATCCCCAGTCTTGTAAACTTGTAATCATAAAATTAAGCATTTGCTGGAGTATCAAATAATCAGCATGAGCTAATAAAATATCATCCATATAATGAATTATATATCCAGATGGAAACTTATTTCTCGTGGAGACTAAGGCTGCATCAACAAATTTTGACTTAAGGTGGGGCTATTTTTCATTCTCTGAGGCAAAATTTTCCATTGAAATTTTTGATAAGGTCTTTGTAAATTTGGGGAAAGCAGACTAAAAGCAAAACCTTTACAATCCTATTTGGATAAAGGAACTGTAAAGAAGCAATCTTATAAGTCTATCACCACTATGTTATGATCTTTAGGTATAGCAGTAGGAGATGGGAGACCCAGTTGTAAGGCTCCCATAGTTTCCATAGTTTTATTTAAAGCTCTAAGGAGGCTCTGGAGACACAGAAACTAACAAATTTGGTGGCCAATCAGAGTTATGGTATCGAGCTGCAGCCTCCTCTAAGTCCTCCTGATCTTGAGGAGAAAGTTGTTTGTCCTCCTCTTCATCCCCTTGTTCATCATCAGATTGAGACTGTTTTTGAGGAGATGTAGTTTTATAAAATCTAGATGTAGCAGCAGCCTCAATTAAGGGGGTCTGTTCAGACTCAGTCACTTGACGAGCCAAACAAACTGCCTCATGGGTTGGATCCAAAGCATCTTTAAAAACATTCCATAATGCAAAAGCATCTACAGGAATCTTTTCTAGCCCATGATGATCATAATAAACCTTCATCTCTTTACCTAGTTTTTTCCATATTTCTAAATTCAAGGTTCCTTCCTCAGGGAACCAAGGAGAGCATTCTTGAATAAAATTAAAAAAATGTCTTAACTGCTTAGAAGAAACTGAAATGCCCCGTTTATGGAGCATATGCTTAGCTATATCAATAAAGAGTCCTCTTTCTTTAGACTCTTTATGGCCCATGACTTCTCAAAATAAGTTCTTTGATTACTTACCCTTCACTTACTTAGCACCTTGCTAAGGGGTCTGCAGTACCCTAGGTAAGATCCTTTCCTCACCCGAAAACTTCTTAATGAAATGAATGCATCAGACTTACGGATTACCGATCGTCCCTGTTCGGGGGGCGCCAGATGTCGGAGACCAGCTCCAACAGGGGGTCTCAGGAGACAAACGGATGGTGAGGAGTCGGCGAAAGAGGGGGTGGAGAAACAACACAGACACCAAAGTGAAGGTGTTGATACCAATCTTTACTTGTGAAGTTGATCATATACACTTTTAATTTTGGCAGGCTTACAGTACTTTGTGGTTACAAAACAGGAATCATTATTCAAACAAAACAAAATATTACTTAGCTACAATTAGAATAGAATAATGTATCTTGGCTTATGCATAAGCAAGCATGTGTACTTTCAGTTCGCGTTTTGCTTTGAGCAGTTTCTGCGTAGTTAACTTTTAATAATAGTTACAAATGTCCCAAACTATTGGCCTATACCTTGACTATTCTTTCTTGACTTACTGACTGGAACCGGTGCCATGGTTACGGCAAGGGGTTGACTTGTTATTACTTTTAATCAAACAAAAGTAAGAGCACAAACCATTGTGCACAGGAACAAGAACAAGTTGCCCAGTACTAAGCACTAATCTATCTTCTTAACATTAATTTTTCTTCTCTAGATTTTAATTTAATTTCTCAAAACTTCCTTGACAGGAATACAGGGAGTTTTTCTTTAGACATTAACAATTTACACTCCACAGCTGAATCATTGCATTTAGAGCAAACAGATCTATGCTTTAGAAGTAGTTACATTAATTGGGAAAGTCATGAATTTTTCCTTTATACTTAATGGTCATATGAGAAATCAAAACTATACTTATTAAAGGAATACAAAAACAAATCAGCCCATTCCCAGAAACATACTGCGCTCCTCCAGAGGATGGACGCCTTGCTCTATCCACCTCAGTAGGGCCTTGCCATTGCCTGAGTCAGGGGAGGGGCACAGCATAAACCCAAGGCAGCATCATTCTAAGTGGAGAAAGGTTGAACACGTTCACTATAAAAACCTGAAACAGACAGGGTGCCCCCTCTTTCACCACTTCTATTCAACTTCATCCTTGAAATTGCCAGAGCCATTGGACAAAAGAAAGAAATTAAAGGTATACAAATAGGTCAAGAAGAATTCAAATCTCACTCTTTGCTGATAGGATCATGTCATCTTCTTAAATTTTTTATTAGAGCATAATAGTTATACATAGAAGTTGGGTTTATTTGGAAAAGATCCTATGTGCATGGAATCTGATTTATTCAATTCAATACCCACCCCCCATAGCCCTCCCCTTTCCGCCCCCATTCTCGTTTCTCTACTGATCTTTCTTTGGGTCATTTATCTGTTAATTTCTGACTGGTACTTTCTACATATACATACAGGTGCAGTCCCCTGTTTTAGACTTCCATGTGCACATAACATGATCTGCGTAAAGACTTTTCACATTTGCTCCCTTCCAAAACCTCTCCGCCCTCTCATTCTACTTCTACTCCACTGATCTTCCCTGTATACTTAAGATAGCCAGTCCAACCCCACTTCATCAACTTCTTTCCTCTATTTTGATCTGGCCCTGATAATTTCAGCATTGTACAGGAATAGTTAACTTCTGCCTTTCCGAACACAGTGATCAAGATTGATGTAAAATGAGAAAAACTCTACATTGGAAAACACTGAAGGCAACACCGACTGCTTCTGCAGATGATGACTCTGCTTTGTAAATTTTTTTCTTAACATTTGCAATAAAAATGAACTTATCCAAAATTTTATGTTTACATAAAAGGACAACAGGAGACAGAGATTACTGAGCCAGTGAGAAATGACTTCACACCATGATGAGGTCAAATGGCTTTCTGTTGGCTTCTAGCAATTCTCTGGTTACTCCCACCCACCATCACCCCTGAAAATGTGTGGTTCCATGGGTCTGATTCCCCTGAGACCAGTCCCACAGGTTATCAGTCTCCAGGCTGCATTTCATTAGATATTATTTGCCATGTTGCTGCAGATTAACAAGCCTGTTTGGGGTGCTCTCAGTCCATTTTCATCATGGTCTCTTTTTCTCTGTTTTGTAGCTATGACAACATTGGAAATGAGCAATCACACATTTGTCACTGAATTAATCTTCTTGTGATTTTCCAACCACTCTAACCTACAGGGTTGGTTTTTCCTGCTCTTTCTGGTCATTTACCTGACCACTCTCCTGGGAAACATTCTCATAATAGTGGCCACCAGGGTCAGTCCTGCTCTCCACACTCCAATGTACTTTTTTTCTCAGCAATTTGAGCTTCTTGGACGTCTGCTACACATCCACCACCCTCCCAGTACTGCTGGTTAACTTCTTCTGGAAAAGAAGGCCATTTTTTATGAGAACTGCCTTTCCAGATCTTCTTCTTGGTGACAAGTGTTGGCACAGAAGGCATCTTAGTGGCTGTGTGGCCAGTATGACTGCTGTGTGGTCACCTGCCATCCTCCTCAGTACGCAGTTATCATGAGTTTGAAGGTCTGTGTTTGCCTGGTGACTAGGTTCTGGCTGTGTTGGCTGGTGAATTTGGTCACACACACTGTGCTGGCCATCACACTCACTCTGTGTGGGCCCCACCAGATCAGCCACTTTCTCTGTGACACCCTATTGCTCCTGAAGCTCTCCTGCTCAGACACCTCTGTCAACGAGTCTGCGCTCCACATTGTCAGTGCCACAATGGCCTGAGCCCCTGCCTGTTCACTGCAGGCTCTTACGCACTCATCATGGCGGCCATCCTGGGGATTCCCTCTTTCCAGGGCAGGAGGAAGGCCTTCTCCACCTGTGCGTCCCCCCTCACTGTCGTGGTGGTCTTCTATGGAACAGTCAACTTCCACTATGACAGGCCCAGAAAAGGCTGGACACGGACACTCTGGTCTCTGTTCTCTTCTGTGTGGTGACCTTTATGTTGAAGTTCATCATTCACAGCCTGAGAAACAACGAGGTCCAGAGTGCCGTGAGGAAGCTTGCAGGGAGAAAGACTGTATATTTAGATAAGAACTAGATGATGGTTTAATTCTAGGAAATGTCTCAGTTGTAGAAATATGTGAACTCTTCAGCATCAATTACAAGAGCGCTCTCTCCATACCCAATGACTCATGAACACTGTGGGCCCCTCCAACCAGAGGAAGCACACTGTGCTAAGTATGTGACACATTGTGACCTCACCTGGGTTCTCTAATCCACAGGTATTTCAGAATATTTTTATTACTTTTCTCTCTAAAAAAAGCCTATACCCAAAGCAGTCAATCTCCTTTTCCCAATATTGCAGGTCTAGCCAACACTAGTGAATGTGAAGTGCTATGTGTCATGTGACTTTGACTTGCATTTTCCTAATGGATCTTGATTCTAAGTTTTAAATAAACACCATTTCTGTGTTTCTCCTTCACATTTGAAAAGACCCATGTATACACTCGAGTTTCTGTGGATATTTTTAATGAAGTAGTACCATATACGCCTTTGGATCTGACTCCTTTCACTTAGGATGTTTGCAATTTTCAGTTATATTTTAGCTTGTGTATGTATTATAGTTTATTCCTCCTTATTGTGACTGATTTTCATCTAATGAAAATGACACATTTCTTTGTTCATTTCCCACTGGATAGTAATTTTTACTTTGTGTCTGTGTGGCTGTCATACTGCAGATTGAACCCAGAGCCTTTTGCACACTAAACAATGTTCTACCACTAAGCCAAAGCCCAACCCTTTTAAAAATTTTGTTTTGAGACAGGGTCTTGTAAATTTGCTCAGGTTGTCCCTGAATTTGTGATCCTCCTGCCTCACCTTCTTGAGTAGCTAGATTAGAGACCTGCCTGGTCATTTTCACTTTTTGACTAATATGAATAATTTTTGTATATATAATATAAACATTATATATAATATGAACATTATATGAACATTCATGTACAAATCATTGGTGGACAACTTTTTTATTTATCTTGAGTTTGGAAGTAGGAGTGGAAGAGGTGGATCGTTAACTCCATATTTAACTTTCTGAAGAAGTTCCAGATATTTTTCCGACCAGTGGAACCAGCTTACCTTATTATTAAGAGTGGTGAATAAAGCTTCTGATTTCCTCACTCTCTTAACAACACATCATTATCATTCTTTTTATTGTGACAACCCTGGAATGTGTGAAGTGCTTCAACAAATTTGCTTTAGTTTTGCCTTTCCCTGATGGCTAATCATTCTAAGATATTAGGAGTACTGTTAATGTGTCTCTCCTAAGCATGAGAAAAACCCCATTGTATTATGGAAAATTTTAAGTTTTAGAGACTTACCTCTTTATCTAATACTTTTATTATTATTTTTGTGCAGTAAAATACTACAAGACTTTCAAGCTTGTTGTCTTTTTTCCATCTGTGCCCGAGAGAGCTGTTTGATGACTCTTTCTTTGACCCTACTTTTAAACTCCAGAGCAAACAATTTCTTCACCAGGTCATGAGCAGGATCATAAAATTCAAGGGCACAAAGTCATACAGGGTTTGGTAAGGGATCAGCCCTTAGCAGGAGTGGATCAGCTGAAGATAGTGGGGATGCTTTTAATATTGTGGCTTCTGATATCTGTCCATCTGGCAAAGTATGTAACATGAAGGAAAAACTTCATATGCCATGGGAAATCCATCCCAATAAGTTTTCACCCACCGTGAACCTTTCTCTCCCTAGTGGGAAGAGAAGGCAGTCTTTAGGTTTTAGCCACCCAAAACTTCTTAGCAAAAATCTCACTCAGAACTTTGCTCACCCACATCCCAGAAGAGAGAGGACGCAGATCTTCTCACTGCATGCTGGGAACAAGTGATTGCCAAGACATTAATTAATCCAACAGCGAATTAACTGCTCTCCATTGTTTCAGTTGAACTCAAGCCATTTCCCTTGAGTTGTGTTTGCACACTGAGGAGTCCCAGAGCAGCTGCAGAGGAAAGGCACGATGCATATTCCCAACAGGTAGGCCCCAGACCTCTATAAATGTCCATCACAGAAAAATAAATTGTGAGAGATCAGAGGATTTTGACTCTTTCATGAGGCCACAGATATGCGACAGGCAACTTTCAGAATAACAGGTCCGTTTTGTGGTGAATGGAGACCAACAGCCAGTTTTACCAAGAGCTTTCTTTGCAGCCCAGGTGCTAGTATGGAGAGCAGCAAGGGCCACACCAAAACCAGAAATCTACACCTCTCTGTGAGAGTTGCTGGTAAGTAGTTTATTTACCATTACAATTTTCAAAAACACTATCCCAGAATAAGGATATGCCTACACCTTAAAAACATATTACAGAATATTGTACATATTTTTATTACCATTTTGATGGCATTTCTGTAATGACCTATCTTAGCACCTTTTCTATTTGTGTCTAAGTTTCCACGATACTACTTGCATTTCCAGAGTAGAAATAACTTCAGAGGTTATAACAAAACCTTAGGGATTTAGCATGATGCCTCCAGTACTAGAAGAAAACCGAAAACATAACCAGAAACCCTGGGATGCCTTAATTCCTTAAGTGAGATGATGTGTGTGGAAAATTACTTATGGTAAACAATAGATAATGCTAAGTGTTAATTCTCTGCTTTTGATGAGCAGGACAGAAAGAAATAATTTTTAGGGAGAAAGTATAGGCACACATTCTCATTATGATACAATATAGCATAACAAAAGACCTACCAAAATATCTGTTTAAATAAAAATCATTATTGTAGAAGAGGTTATGTTTAGAAACGTATTCATTCACTAACGAGGGGTTTTCATCTTTATCTTACAACACATGGATGCTTGGGGAGGGAGTTACAAGAAATTTATTAACTGTAATAAATCCCTGAAGCTTTTGAGTGATCTACTTCATACACAACCCCCCTTCTTTAGAAATATTATATTTTGGGGTCACTTATAAGTGACTTTATTCTCGGTCACCTTACTTTGAGATGACTGATTTGTAAAGAAAGGTGCAGAGCTGCTTGTTCTGTGGAAACTGAGCCGATGGTTTCCATAAGGGATATGTTTAGGAGACAGGAGACACTGAGTTCCTCAGAAGTCGCTGGGCTATGCTGCCTCACTTATGCCCACAGAGGCTTTATTTTTCTCAGCAAGATATCTGCACCAGAACCACTGAACAGAAATGTCCTCTCGCCTCTGTCAAGTCTCTGTTAGATCCTTTAGGTCCCACACATTACCGTCTTTAAAGAATCTTTTAAAAACTCTGCTCCATGGATGTACTTGACAGACCTTCTTCATTTTTCAAACATTTACTGAGTGCAAATTTACACAAGGTGTTGCCCTAGTGTTTAGAACACAATTGAGAGGCCCAACTAGGACCTGGAGGAGCGCATATTCAAGATGGAATGAGGGACTTTGACAAGTATTAAGTGCTCGTTTCCAAGAGCTGCCCAAGCAAACACTAAGGGAAAATAATGATAATTTGTTGATTACATAGAATTGTTACCAAGTTTCCTGAACATATTGAGTTCATCTTCCCATTAGTTTGTAAGTTGGTTGAAGGATAGTGTCGGAGACCAGCTCAAACAGGGGGTCTCAGGATAGGAACGGATGGTGAAAAGTCAGCGAAAGAGGGGGTGGAGAAACAACACAGACACCAAAGTGAAGGTGTTTATCTCAATCTTTACTTGTAAAGTAGATCATATATACTTTTCATTTTGGCAGGCTTACAGTACTTTGTGGTTACAAAACAGAAATCATTATTCAAACAAAACAAAATATTACATAGCTACAATTAGAATAGAAAAATGTATCTTGGCTTATGCATAAGCAAGTATTTGTGCTTTCAGTTCGAGGTTTGCTTTGAGCTGTTTCTGCTTAGTTAACTTTTAATAATAGTTACAAATGTCCCAAACTATTGGCCTATACCTTGACTATTCTTTCTTAACTTACTGACTGAAACCGGTGCCATGGTTATGGCAAGTAGTTGATTTGTTATTACTTTTAATCAAAGAAAATTAAGAGCACAAACCATTTTGCACAGAAACAAGAACAAGTTGCCCAGTACTAAGCACTAATCTATCTTCTTAACATTAATTTTCCTTCTCTAGATTTTAATTTAATTTCTCAAAAACTTCCTTGACAGGAATACAGGGAGTTTTTCTTTAGACATTAACAATTTACACTCCACACCTGAATCATTGCATTTAGAGCAAACAGCTCTATGCTTTAGAAGTAGTTGCATTAATTGGGGAAGTCATAATTTTTTCTTTATACTTAATGGTCATATGAGAAATCAGAACTATCCTTATTAAAGGAATACAAAAACAATTCAGCCCATTCCCAGAAACATACTGTGTTCCTCCAGAGGATGGACGCCTTGGGCCATCCATCTCAGTTGGGCCTTGCCATTGCCTGAGTCAGGGGAGGGGCACAGCAGAACAGGGATCAGAGTTTATCCTCTTTGGTTGTCTTAGTAGATCTGGCTTAGGACTAAATTAGAACCTGTATAGGAACAAAATTGGTTTGAATTGAAACTAACCACTACCAAGAAAAGAAATTTTAAAATCCTAAATGGAAAAGAGAATTTTTTATTTTGAAGAATTTTATAACTAGAAGGCTCTTACATATCATAAGATGTAATAATTTTTCCTCCCTTTTCCCTGTATGCTAGAAGAAGCACAGGTGAAATAAAAAGAACTGAAAGAGCTGGCACAGTGGTGCAATGCCTGTAACCCAGCACCTCAGGAGACTGAGGCAAAAGGATAGTGAGTTCAAAGACAGCCTCAGCAAAAACAAGGCACCAAGAAACTCAGTGAGACCCTGTCTCTAAATAAAATATAAAATAGGGCTGGGGATGTGGCTCAGTGGTCAAGCCCCTGAGTTCAATCTCTGGTAACTGCCCCCGTACACCCCGGCCCCAAAAAAACAGAACTGAAAGAGATGTTAAATGCTAAATTGAATGCTGAATCTCCAAGACAGGAGGGAGGCTTTTTCCTGATGAATTTGTTAAGATTTTTATCATACCAGTTAGGGGTAAGGGCATCCCTGCATGTTAGGTGAAAGAGCCCAGCCTCCCCCAAAGTGTGTCCTTGGACCAGCATCACTGGGAACACTTAGAACTCACTGACTGAGGCCAACTGTTCTGCACAATGACCTGTGATCTTTCTCTCAGCTCCAAGCACCCACACCACATGGAAGGATATGAGGACAACTCTGGGGCAGGCCAGATAGCTCATAGATTTCACAGTAATAAATTCACATTGCCACAAGCACCTGAAATCATTCAGATTTTTTTTCTGAATAAATTGACCTTGTACTGTGTGTGTGTGTGTGTGTGTGTGTGTGTGTGTGTGTGTGTTTTAAGCAATTTACTGGGCAACATGAAAATTGGATTTAAAAATTTTAATCATTGCTTGTGCTATTGAGATCAAATAGAAATCATTCTTTCCCTGATGTGCATAAGGGTTTTCATGATCACACCATTCTTCCTCGTTTGGTTCATGCCCATTTTTTTTTTCGTTTGAGGAAATGAATCCCTAAGGTTAGTGAGCAAAACATTTCATTTATTGCCAAAGCAAAAAAAAAAAAAAAGCTCTTCTTTTATGACCCTAGACTTATTTATTTTATTTTGTTTTTATTTAGATTTTAAAATAAGTTGTGCTTAACTAAAGCACCGAATTTTATTGAAATTTAAATACTTTAAGCTTCTTAAGGCCCTGAGATTTGGAATTTTAATGAAAGCTGTTTTGGCCTATTAATCATGTGCAATGAATTATTAGAACCAAAGACAAGAATGTCTGGGAATTGAAGATAATAAGACAGTTTACTAATATATGGTATTATCATCAGGTAACAAAGTATCACTACAAATAATAGTTATTACATGATAAATTTTCTGAGTCAATTTCTTTTTTGTTTCTTAAATCATAATTGTTAATACATATTAAATGTACAAATTAATGTTATTATGCAAATTAAAGGGATTCATTGAAGTTTCCCTTCTTGCATTAATATATTGTGCATTAATTTCAATTCTTTTTTTTTGTAAAATGGGGATAATAGGTTATCTTATAGGTTGTTGTGTAAACCAAATAAGTTAATGCATGTAAAAGTCTTATAGGCGTTTAATAAGTGTTAGGTATTTTTATCTAATGTGTGTATCTAATCGTTACTCAATTTGAAAAATCCTGATGGATTCAGGTATGTAAAAATTCAACTTTTCAAAGAAATTCACTGCATTTTGATAGAGTGGATTATCCGAAATTCAATCTAATTTTTACAGAAAACATGCCACTTTTAAACTACATTAAACAATGTTTTTAAAGTCAGGCTTTTATGTGTATTGAAGCAATCTAAGAAGACTCACACTAAAATTATTTTTCTATGAAATATTTCTTAGATGATTATGATGATTATGGTTATTATTATTGCAGAGCAGAGGGTTTACTATTAAGTTGATCTCATTCCTATGCTGCATTATATAAATTCTAAGGAGCAAGTACATAGTGTGTCACAAAGTGTCATTCATGAGATATGATTGTTAATAATGAATTCTGATGGTGACCATGATGATGATTCAATCTAATGCCCTACATTAATAAAGAGCATAGAGGATAAAAAAAACTGTTTTTTGTATCATCCTTCACCCTACCCCACACCCGTGACCTACAAGAAATTAGCCAATAAAACCAAGAAAAAACTTATATGTAGATAAAATTATATAAACATACATTGGGAGATTTTTTTAATGCCCCATGAAATTGTCTCTCCTGAACTGAACTTTATATTTAAGACCTTTACAATAGCAGTATGCACAACTTCAGAGATTCTATTTTTAAATCCCTGAACATTTACGTTTAGTTTTCCCTTTTACACATCCACAGACCATGTACCATTTTCTCATAGTAAAGTCTGCTGGAACTGCCTTCTATGTGGAATTTTATTTCTTTTTTTGAAAACATCTAGATATCTACCTATAAAAGAGATTGTCGTATTGATCTTTTTGATACAGGGAGTTAAAAAAAAGTACATGTCACTGATTTTTAAATGACTTGAAGTTCATCCAGGTAGTTGATAGAGAAAACAGAGAACGTAAGAAATGTCAGGTACATGTAGCTTCCAGCTCCATTTCAAAGTTGATTTATTGTAAATCAATGCTAATAAGGAAACCTCTTGTTTAGAGAAAATATTTAAAGAAAGTGATACCTACAACTGAACTAGATAGTGATGGGTTTTTAGACATTTCTGGATAAACTGTAACAGTTTTTTGTATTGCAGTCTCCAAACTCTTCTCTTTGTAACGGTTCTTCTGCTTCCCAATTGCCAACCTATGCTTTCTGAAAAAGTCCTTCTGCACCCCATTCTCTAACCTCTTCTCTCTGAAATGATCCTTCTGCACCTCAGTCTCTAAACTCTGCTCTCTGCAATAGTCCTTCTGCACCCCAGTCTCCAGACTTCGCTATCTGTAAGATCCATTTGCATCCCAGTCTCCAACATCTGCACTCTGTAACAGTCCTTCTGCACCACAGTATCCAACATCTGTTCTCTGGAAAAGTCCTTCTGCACATCAGTCTTCAAACATTGCTCTTTGTAATGGTCCTTCTGCACCCCAGTATTAAAACTCTGCTCTCTGTAACAATCCTTCTGATCCTCAGTCTTCAACGTCTGCTCTCTGTAACAGTCCTTCTGCACCTCAGTCTCCAACATCTACTCTGTGCAATGGTCCTTCAGCACAACAGTCTTCAAACTCTGCTCTCTGTAACAGTCTTTCTAAGCCTCAGTCTGAAACGTCTGATCTTTACAACGATTCTTCTTCACCCGAGTCTTCAACCTCTGCTCTCTGTAACAGTCCTTCTGCACCTCAGTCTCCAACCTCTGCTCCTTGCAACAGTCCTTGTGCACCCCAGTCTCCAAGCTTTTCTCTCTGCAACAGTCCTTATACACTCCAATCTCAAACCACTGCTCTCTGCAAGGATTCTTTTGCATCCCAGTCTCCAACTTCTGCTCTCTGCAACAGTCTTTCTGCACTCCAGTCTCTAACCTCTTCTCTCCACTACAGTTCTTCTTCACCCAGTCTCAAAACTCTGCTCTCGGTAACATTTCTTCTGCACCCCAGTCTTCAACCTGTGCTCTCGTAACTGTCCTGCTGCACCCGAGTCTCCAACCTCTGCTCTCTGTAGCTATCCTTCCTCACCTCAGTCTTCAAACTCTGCTCTCTGCAAAATCCTTCTCCACCTCAATCTCCAAGTTCTGCAATCGGTAACAGTCCTTCTGCACCCCAGTCTCCAACCTCTGCTCTTTGAAACGATCCTTATGAACCTTAGTCTCCAACCTCTGCTCTCTGTAACAAACCTTCTGCACCCCACTCTCCAAACTCTGCATTCTGTAACAGGCCTTCTGCAACTCAGATTTCAACCTCTTCTCTCTGCAACGATCCTTCTTCCCTCAGTCTCCATCCTCTGCTCTCTGCAACTCTCTTTCTGCACCCCAGTCTCCTTCCTCTGCTCTCTGCAAGAATCCTTTTTCACCCCAGTCTCCAACCGCTCAACTCTGTAACAGTCCTTCTGCACCTCAGTGTCCAACATCTGCTCTCTGTAATGAACCTTCATCACCTCAGTCTCCAACCGCCTGCTCTCTGTAACAGGCCTTCTGAACCCCATTCTCCAACCTATGCTTTCTGTATCAGTCCTTTTGCACACCAGTATACTAACTCTGCTCTCTGTAACAGTCCTTCTGTACCGCAGTCTAAAAACTCTGCTCTCTGTAACGGTCCTTCTGCACCCCAGTCTCCAACGTCAGCTTTCTATATCAGTTCTTCTGCAACCCAGTCTCCAACCTCTGAATTCAGTAAGAGTACTTCTGCAACCCAGTCTCCAACTTCTGCTCTCTGCAACATTTCTTCTGCACCCCAGTCTCAATCGGTGCTCTCTGTAACTGTCCTTCTGCACCCCAGTATCCAAACTCTGCTCTCTGTAACAATCTTTCTGCACCACAGTCTGAAACCTCTGCTCTCTGCAACGATCCTTCTGAAACTCATAATCCAACCTCTGCACTCCGAAATGATCCTTCTGCACCCCAGTCTCCAACCTCTGCTCTCTGTACGAGTCCTTCTGCACTTCAGTCTCCAATCTCTGCTCTCTGTAACAATACTTCTGCACCTCAGTCTCCATTCTCTGCTATCTGTAACAATCCATCAGCACACCAGTCTCCACCCTCTGTTCTCTGTAACACGTCTTCTGCACCACAGTCTCCAAACTCTGCTCTCTGTAACAAGCCTCATGCACCCCAGTGTCAACCTCTTCTCTCTGCTATGATCCTTCTCCACATCATTCTCCAACCACTGCTCTCTGCAACAGTCCTTCTGCACCCCAGTCTCCAACCTCGGCTCTCTGTAAGATCCTTTTTCACACCGGTCTCCAAACATTGCTTTCTATAAAAGTCCTTCTGCACCTCAGTCTCCAAACTCTGCACTCTGCTACGGTCCTTCTTCACCCAAGTATCCAACCTCTGTTTTCTGCAACAGTCCTTCTGAACCCCAGGCTTCAAACTCTGCTGTCTGTAACAGTCCTTCGGTACCGCAGTCTCCAACCTCTTCTGTCTGTAACGTTCCTTCTGCACCCTAGTCTCCAAACTCTATTTTCCATATCAGTTATTCTGCATCCCAGTCTCCAAACACTGGTCTCTGTAACAGTCCTTCTGCAAATCACTCTCCAACCTCTGCTCTTTGACACAGTTCTTTTGCTCCCCAGTCTCCAACCTCTGCTCTTTGTAAGATCCTTCTTCACCCCAGTCTTCAAACTTTGCTCTCTAAAACGGTCCTTCTACAACTCAGTCTCCAACTTCTGCTCTATGCAACATTCCTTCTGCACCCCAGTCTCCAACCTCTGTTCTCAGCAAAAGTCTTTCTACACCCCACGCTCCAAACTCTACTCTCTGTAACAGTCCTTCTGTACCGCAGTCTCCAACCTCTGCTATCTGTAAGGGTCCTTCTGCACCCGAGACTCCAAACTCTACTTTCCATATCAGTTATTCTGCACCCCAGTCTCCAACTTCTGCTCTCCGTAAAAGTCCTTCTGCACCTCAGTCTCCAACCTCTGCTCTCTGCAACAGTCCTTCTACACCCCAGTCTCCAAACTCTGCTATTTGCAACGATCCTACTGGACCCCAGTCTCCAACCTCTGCTCTCTGCTACAGACTTTCTTCACCCCAGTCTCAAACCTCTGCTCTCCGAAACATTTCTTCTGCACCCCAGTATCCAAACTCTGCTCTCTGTAGTGATCCTTATGCATCTAAGCCTCCAACCTCTGCTCTCTGCAACAGTCCTTGTGCACCCCAGTCTCCAAGCTCTGCTCTCTGTAACAGTCCTTCTGCACATCAGTGTCCAAAATCTGCTCTCTGTAAAAATTCTTCTTCACCTCAGTCTCAAAACTCTGTTCTCTGTAACAGGTCTTCTGAACCGCAGTCTTCAACCTCAGATCTCCGTAACAATCTTTCTGTACCTCAGTCTCCAAACTCTGATCTCTGTAACAGACCTTCTGCACCCCATTCTCCAAACTCTCCTCTCTGTTACGCTCCTTCTACATTCCAATCTCCTCCTCTGCTCTCTGTAACACTCCTTCTGCACCCCAGTCTCCATCCCTTACTCTCTGTAAGAATCCTTCTGCAACCCAGTCTCCAAACGCTCCTCTCTGTAACAGTCCTACTGCACCTCAGTCTCCAACCTCTGCTCTCTGTAATGAACCTTCAGCACCTCAGTCTCCAACAGCTGCTTCTTGTAACAGGCCTTCTGAAACCCATTCTCCAACCTATGCTTTCTGGATCAGTCCTTTTGCAAACCAGTAACCTAACTCTGCTCTCTGTAACAATTCTTCTGCACCTGAGTCTCCAACCTCTGCTCTCTGAAATGGTCCGTCTGCACCCCAGTCTCCAAACTCTGTTCTCTGCATCAGTCCTTCGGCACCCCAGTATCCAACCTCTGCTCTCTGTAACAGTCCTCTGTTCCACAGTCTCAAATCTCTTCTCTCTGTAACGGTCCTTCTGCACCCCAGTCTCCAACCTCTGCTCTCTGCAACAGTCCTTCTGCACCCCAGTCTCCAACCTCTGCTGCCTGCAAAAGTCATTCTACACCCCAGTCTCCAAACTCTGCTACCTGCAACAGTCCTTCTGCACCCCAGTCTCCAACCTCTGCTCTCTGTAACCATTTTTCTGTACCTCAGTCTCCAACCTCTACTCTCTGTAACAGTCATTCTGCATCTCAGTCTCCAAACTCTGCTCTCTGCTCTCTGCAAAAGTCCTTAAGCACCGCTATCTCAAATTCTGGTCCCTGCAACAGTCGTCCTACAACCCAGTCTCCAACCTCTGCTCTCTGCAACAGTCCTTCTGCACCTTAGTCTCCAACCTCTGCTCTATGCAACGAACCTTCTGTACCCCAGTCTCCAACATCTGCTCTCTGCAACAGTCCTTCTGCACCCCAGTCTCCAATGTCTTCTCTTTGCAACAGTCCATCTGCACCCCAGTATGCAAACTCTGCTCTCTGTAACAATCCTTCTGCACCTCAGTTTCCAACCTCTGCTCTATGTAACAAGAATTTTTCACGTCACTCTCCAACCTCTGCTCTCCGCAACAGTCCTTCTGCACTCCAGTCTCGAAACTCTGCTCTCTGCCACAGTCCTTCTCCACCCCAGTCTTTAACCTCTGCTCTCTTCAACAGTCCTTCTGCACCAAAGTATCCAACCTCTGCTCTCTGTAAGATCCTTCTGCACCCCAGTCAACTATGCTCTTTGTAACAGTCCTTCTGCACCTCAGTATCCAACCTCTGCTCTATGTAACATTCCTTCTGCACCCCAGTCTCTAAAATCTGCTATCTGCAACAGTCCTTCTGCACCTCGTTTCCAACATTTGCACTCTGTAACAGTCCTTCTGCTCTGGTCTCTGTAAGATCCTTCTGCACTCCAGTTTCTAAACTCTGCTCTCTGTAACATTCCTTCTCCACCCCATTCTTTAACCTCTGCTTTCTGCAAATGTCCTGCAACACCCCAGTCTCCAACCTCTGTCCTCTTCAACAGTCCTTCAGCTCCCCAGTCTTCAAACTCTGCTCTCTGCAACAGTCCTTCTGCACCCAGTCTCCAAACTCTGTTCTCTGCAACTGTTCTTCTGCACCTCAGTCTCCAACCTCCACTCTCTGTAACAGTCCTTCTGCACTTCACTCTCCAACCTCTGCCTCTGAAACAGTCCTTCTGCACCCCAGTCTCTAATCTCTGCTCTCTGTATCTATCCTTCTCCACCTCAGTCTCCAACCACTGCTATCTGTTACAGTTTTTCATACTGCAGTTTCCAAACTCCGGTCTTTCTTACGGTTCTTTTGCACCCCAATTTCCAACCACTTTTTTCTGTATCACTCCTTCTGCACCTCAGTCTCCAACCTCTGCTCTCTGTAAGATCCTTCAGGAACTCAGTCTCCAAACTCTGCTCTTTGTAACAGTCCTTCTGCACCCCAGTCTCCAAACTCGCCTCTCTGTAACAGGCCTTCTGCACGATATTCTCAAAAGTCTGCTTTCTGTAGCAGGCCTTCTGCACCCCAGTCCTCAAACTCTGCTCTCTGCAACGATCCTTCTGCACCCCAGTCTCCAACTTCTGCTCTCAACAATGATACTACTGCACCCCAGTCTCCAACCACTGATTACTGCAACAGTCTTTCTGCAACTCAGTCTCTAAATTCTGCTCTCTTTAAGATCCTTCTGCACCCCTGTCTCCAAGCTCGGCTTATTTTAATGATCTTCTGCACCCCAGTGTCCAACCTCTCCTCTATGAAACAAAATTTTGCACCTCAGTCTCCAAGCTCTGCTCTCTGCAACAGTCCTTCTGTACCCCAGTCTCCAACTTCTGCTCTAAGAGTCCTTCTGCAACTCAGTCGCCAACATCTACTCTCTGCAACATTCCTTCTGCAGCCCAGTCTTCATCCTCTGCTCTATGCAACAGTCCTTCTTCACCCCAGTCTCCAAACTCTGCTCTCTGCAACAGTCCTTCTGAACCCCAGTCTCCAAACTCTGCTCTCTATAACAATCCTTCTGCACCTCAGTCTCCAAACTCTGTTCTCTGCAATGATCTTTCTGAACCTCAGTCTCCAACCTCTACTCTCTGTAACAGACCTTTTGCATTTCACTCTCCAACCTCTGCTCTCTCTAGGATCTTTTTAAAACCCAGTCTCAAACTTCTGCTCTCTGTATCTATTATTCTGCACCTCAGTCTCCAACCTCTGCTCTCTGTTACAATTTTACTATACGACAGTCTTTAAACTCTGGTCTCTGTTACGGTACTTCTGCACCCCAATTTCCAACCACTTTTTTCTATTACAGTCCTTCTGAGGCTCAGTCTCCAAACTCTGCTCTCTGAAAGAGTCCTTCTACACCTCAGTATCCAACCTCTGCTCTCTATAACAGTCCTTCTGAACTTCAGTCTGAAACCTCTGCTCTCTGCACGATTCGTCTGCACCCCAGTCTTTAAACACTGTTCTCTATAACAGTCTTTTTGAACACCAGTCTCAAAACTCTGCTCTCTGTATCTATCTTTCTGCACCTCAGTCTCCAACCTGTGCTCTCTGTAACATTCCTTCTACACCCCAGTCTCCAACCTCTGCTCTCTGTAACAGTTTTTCAATACCACAGTCTCCAAACTCTGGTCTTTGTAACGGTTTTTCTGCACCCCAATTTCGAACCTCTGCTTTCTGTAACAGTCCTTCTGCACATCAGTCTCCAAACTCTTCTCTATCTAACAGTTCTTTTACACCTCAGTCTCCAACCTCTGCTCTCTGTAACAATGCTTCTGCACCTCAGTCTCAAACCCCTACTCTCTGCATGGTCCTTCTGCACCTCAGTCTCCAACCACTGCTCTCTGTAACAGTCCACCTGCACCTCAGTCTCCAACCTCTTCTCTCCATAAGATCCTTCAGAAACCCAGTCTCCAAACTCTGCTCTCTCTAACAGTCCTTCTGCACGCCAGTCTCCCAACTCGGCTCTCTGTAGCAGGCCTTCTGCACCCCAGTTTCCATAATGTGCTCTCTGCAACGATCCTTCTGCACCCCAGTCTCCAACCTCTGATCTATGCAACAGTCCATCTGCACCTTAGTCTCCAAATTCTGCTCTCTGTAAGATACTTCTGCACACCTGTATCCAACCTCTGCTCGCTGTAACAGTCATTCTGCACCCGAGTCTCCAACCTCTGCTTTCTGTAACAGGACTTTTCCACCCTAGTCTAAAACCTCTGTTCTCTAAAACAGTCCTTCTGCACACTAGTTACCAACATCTGCTCTCTGCTACAGTCTTTCTGCAACTCAGTCTTAAAACTCTGCTCTCTACAACGACCCTTCTGCACCCCAGTCTCCTACCTTGGCTCTCTGCAACAGTCCTTCTGCACCTCAGTCTCCCAACTCTGCTCTCTCTAAGATGTTTCTGCAACCCAGTCTTTAAACTCTGCACTTTGTTCCTGTCCTTCTTCACAACAGTCTCCTACTTCTGCTCTCTGTTACAGGACTTCTGCAACCCAGTCTCCAAATTCTGCTTTTTGTAACAGGCTTTCTGCACCCCAGTCTCCAAACTCTTCTCCCTGCAACGATTCTTCTCCACCCCAGTCTCCAACATCAGCTGTCTGCAACAGTCGTTTTGAACCCCAGTCTCAAAACTCTGCTCTCTGTAAGATCCATCTGAACACCAGTTTCCAACCTATGCTCTCTGTAACAGTCCTTCAACATGCAAATCTCCAAACTCTGCTCTCTGTAACAGTCTTACTGCACTTCAGTCTCCAACCTCTGCTCTCTGTAACAGTCCTTCTGCACCCCAGTCTCTAAAATCTGCTCTCTGCAACATTCCTTCTGCACCCCAGTCTTCAAAATCTGCTCTCTGAAACACTCCTGCTGCACCCCAGTCTCCAAACTCCGGTCTCTGCAACAATCCTTCTGGACCCCAGTATACAACCTCTGCTCTCAGTAACAGTCCTTCTGAACCACAATCTCCAACCTCTGCTCTCTATAAGATCCTTCTGCACTCTAGTTTCCAAACTCTGCTCTCTATAACATTCCTACTCCACCCCAGTCTCCAACCTCAGCTCTCTGCAACAGTCCTTCTGCTACCAAGTCTCCGAGATTTGTTCTCTGTAACAGTCTTTCTGTTTCACAGTCTCCAACCTCTGCTCTTTGTAAAGGTCCTTCTACAACCCAGTCTCCAAACTCTGCTTTCTGTATCAGTCTGCCTGAACCCCAGTCTCCAAAATCTGTGCTCTGTATCTATCATTTGCACATCAGTCTCAAACCTATGCTCTATTTATGAGTTATTCTGCACTCCAGTCTCCAACCTCTGCTCTATGTAACAGTGCTATACCGCAGTCTCCAAACTCTGCTCTCTGTAACGGTCCTTCTGCACCTTAATTTCCAAACTCTGCTTCCTGTAACAGTTTTTCTGCACCTGAGTCTCCAAACTCTGCTCTCTGTAACAGTCCTTCTACACCCCAGTCTCCAATCACTGCTCTCTGTAAAAGTCCAACTGTACCTCAGTCTGAAACCTCTGCTCTTCCCGATTCTTCTGCACCCCAGTCTCCAACCACTGCTCTCAGTAACAGTCCACCTGCAGCTCAGTCTTTAACCTCTGCTCTCTGTAAGATCCTTCAGCAACTCAGTCTCCAAACACTGCTCTCTTTTTCTGCACCCCAGCCTCCAACCTCTCCTCTCTGTAACAGGCCTTCTGCACAAATGTCTCCAAACTCTGCTCTATGCAACGATCATTCTGCACGCCTGCCTCCAAACTCTGCTCTCTGCAATGATCCTAATAAACCCCAGTCTCCAACCTCTCATCTCTGAAACAGTCCTTCTGCACCTCAGTCTACAAACTCTTCTCTTTCTAACAGGCTTTCTGCACCCCAGTCTCCAAACTCTTCTCTCTGCAACGATTCTTCTCCACCCCAGTCTCCAACATCAGCTGTCTGCAACAGTCGTTTTGAACCCCAGTCTCAAATCTCTGCTCTCTGTAAGATCCCTCTGAACCCCAGTCTCCAACCTATGCTCTCTGTAACAGTCCTTCTGCACCCCAGTCTGCAAACTCTGCTGTCTGTAACAGTCTTTCTGCACCTCAGTCTCTAACCTCTGCTCTCTGTAACAGTCCTTCTGCACCCCATTCTCTAAAATCTGCTCTCTGCAACAGTCCTTCTACACCCCAGTCTCCATATTCTGATCGCCCCAACGATCCTTCTGCACCCCAGTCTCCAAACTCTGTTCACTACATCAGTTCTTCTGCACCCCATTCTCCAAACTCTGCTCTCTGAAACAGTCCTTCTGTACCACAGTCTCAAAACACTTTTCTCTGTAAGGGTCCTTATGCACCCAAGTATCCAACTTCTGCTTTCTGTATCAGTCGTTTTGAACCAAAGTCACCAAACTCTGCCCTCTGTAACCGTCCTTCTGTAACTCAGTCTGCAACCTCTGCTCTCTGCAACAGTCCTTCTGCACCCCAGTCTCCATCCTCTGCTCTCTGCAACAGTCCATTTGTACCCCAGTCTCCAACATCTGCTCTCTGCAACAGTCAATATGCACCCCAGTCTCCAAACTTTGCTCTCTGTAATAGTCTTTCTGTATTGCATTCTGCAACCTCTGCTCTCTGTGATGGACTTCTGCACCCGAGTCTCCAACCTCTGCTTTCTGTGTCAGTCCGTCTGCACCCCAGTCTCCAACCTCTGCTTTGTTTAACTGTCCTTCTGCACTTTAGTCTCCAACCTCTGCTCTCTGCTACAGTCCTTCTGTACCCCAATCTCTAACCTCTACTCTCTGACACAGTCCTTCTACATCCTAGTCTAAAACCTCTGCTCTCTGCAACATTCCTTCTGCACCCCAGTCTCAAACATCTACTCTCTGTAACAATCCTGATCCACCTCAGTCTCCAACCTCTGCTCTCTGCAACTATCTTTCTGCACCCCAGACTGAAATCCCTTCTACCTGCAACAGTCCTTGTGAACCCGAGACTCCAACATCTGATTGCTGCAACAGTTCTTCTGTACCTCAGTCTGAAAACTCTGCTCTCTGCAATAATCCATCTGCACCCCACTCTCAAAACTCTGTTCTCTGTAACAGTCCTTCTGTAACTCAGTCTCCAATCACTGCTCTCTGCAACAGTCCTTCTACACCCAAGTCTCCATACTCTGATCGCCCCAACGGTCCTTCGGCACCCCAGTCTCCAAACTCTGTTCTCTACATCGGTTCTTCTGCAACCCAGACTCCAAACTCTGCTCTCTGTAACAATCCTTCTGTACCACAGTCTTCAACCTCTGTTCACTATAAGGGTCCTTATGCACCCCAGTATTTAACCTCTGCTTTCTGTAGCAGTCGTTATGCACCACCGTCTCCAAACTCTTCCCTCTCTAACAGTCCTTCTGCAATTCAGTCTGCAATCTCTGGTGTCTGCAACAGTCCTTCCTCACCCCAGTCTCCATATTCTGCTCTCTGCAACAGTCCTTTTGCACCCCAGTGTCCAACATCTGCTCTCCTAAACAGTCATTCTCCAACCCAGTCTCCAATCTCTGCTCTCTGTAACAGTTCTTCTGTACTGCATTCTCCAACCTCTCCTCTCTGTAAGGGTACTTCTGCACCTGAGTCTCGAACCTCTGCTTTCTGTATCAGTCCTTCTGCACCCCAGTCACCAAACTCTGCTCTGTGTAATTATACTTCTGCACCTTAGTCTCCAAGTCTGCTCTCTGCTACAGTCCTTCTGGACCCCAATCTCCGACCTCTACTTTCTTCACAGTCCTTCTACATCCCAGTCTAAAACCTCTGCTCTGTGCAACAGTCCTTCTGCACCCCAGTCTCCAACCTCTGCTCTCTATAACAATCCTTCTGCACCTCAGTCTCCAACCTTTGCTCTCTGCAACGGTCCTTCTGCACCTCACTCTCCAACCTCTACTCTCTGTAACAGTGCTTCTGAGCCTCAGTCTTCATTCTCTGCTCTCTTTAAGATCCTTTGCAACCCAGTCTCCAATCTCTGCTCTCTGTTGCATCCTTCTGCAACCCAGTCTCCAAACTCTGCACTATGTAACAGGCCTTCTGCACCCCAGTCTCCAAACTCTGCTCTCTGTGTCAGTCCATCTGAACCCCAGTCTCCAACCTCTGCTCTATTCAAAGATCCTTCTGCACCCCAGTCTCATACCTGTGCTCGCTGTAACAGTCCTTGTGTAACCCAGTCTACAAAATCTGCTCTCTGCAACAGTTCTTCTGTACCTCAGTCTGAAATCTCTGATCTCTGCAATAATCCTTCTGCACCCAGTCTCCTGCCTCTTCTGTTAGTAACAGTCCTTCTGTACCTCAGTCTCCAAACTCTGCTCTCTGTAGCAGTCCTTCTGCACCCAGTCTCTTAACTCTGCTCTCTAACAGGCCTTCTGTACCCCAGTCTCCAAACTCTGCTCTCTGTAAGATACTTTCAGAACCCCAGTCTCCAACCTCTACTTTCTGCAATGATCATTCTGCACCGCAATCTCCAAACTCTGCTCTCTACAACAGTCCTTTTGCATCCCCTGTCTCCAACATCTGCTTTCTGCAACAGTCCTTCTGCACCCAAGTCTACAAACACTGCTCTCTACAAAATTCATTCTGCACCGCAGTCTCCAACCTGTGCTCTCTGCAAAGATCTTTCTGCACACCAGTCTCCAACCTCTGCTCTCTGCAACAGTCCTTGTGAACCCAAGTCTCCAACATCTTCTCTCTGGAAAAGTTCTTCTGTACCTCAGTCTGAAAACTCTGCTCTCTGCAATAATCAATCTGCACCCCAGGCTCCAAACTCTCCTCTCTGTAACAGTCCTTCTGTACCTCAGTCTCATATTTTTACTCTATTAAACAGTCCTTCTGCACACAAGTCTCCAAGATCTGCTCTCTGAAACAGTCCTTCTACACCCCAGACTCCAACCTCTGCTCTCTGCAACAGTCCTTCTACACGCCAGTCTCTATACTCTGCTCGCCCCAATGATCCTTCTGCACCCCAGTCTCCAACGTCTGCTCTCTGCAACAGTCCTTCTACACCCCAGTCTCCAACCTCTGCTCTCTGCAACAGTCCTTTTACACCCCAGTCTCCATAATCTGCTCGCCCCAAAGATCTTTCGAAAGCCCAGTCTCCAACCTCTGCTCTCTGTAACAGTCCTTCTGTAGCTCAATCTCAAACCTCATCTCTCTGTAAGACCCTATTGAAACCCGGTCTGCAAACTCTGCTCTCTGTAACAGTCCTTCTGCACCCCACTCTACAACCTCTGCTGTCTGTAACATGCCTTGTGCACCCCAGTCTCCAAACTCTGCTGTCTGCAAGAATCCTTCTGGACCCCAGTCTCCAACATCTGCTCTCTACAACAGCCCTTCTGCACCCAAGTCTTGCAACTCTGCTATCTGCAAGATCCTTCTGCACACCAATCTTCAACCACTGCTCGCTGTAACAGTACTTCTGCAATCCAGTCTCCAAACTCTGCTCTCTGTAACAATAATTCTGCACCTTAGTCTCCAACATCTGCTCTCTGCAACAGTGTTCTGCAACCCAGTCTCCAAAATCTGCTCTCTGTAACAGTCCACCTGTACCGGATTCTCAAACCTCTGCTTTCTGTAACGGGCCTTCTGCACCCAGTCTCCAACATCTGCTTTTTCTATCAGTCCTTCTGCACCCCAGTCTCCAAACTATTCTCTCTGTAACATTCCTTCTGTACCGGATTCTCCAACCTCTGCTCTTTGTAACGGTCCTTCAGCACCCCAGTCTCTAACATCTGCTTTCTCTATCAGTCCTTCTGCACCACAGTATCTCACCTCTGCTTTCTGCAACAGTCCTTCTGCACCCAAGTCTCCAACCTCTTCTCTCTGTAATGATCCTTCTGCACCCCATTCTCGAACCTCTGCTCTCCGTGACGATCCTTCTGCACCTCAGTCTCCTAGCTCTGCTCTCTGCAAAGATCCTTTGGAACCCCAGTCTCACACCTCTGCTCGCTGCAACAGTTCTTGTGAACCCCAGTCTCCAACATCTGCTCTCTGCAACAGTTCTTCTGTACCTCAGTCTGAAAACTCTTCTCTCTGCAATAATCCATCTGCAACCCAGTCTCCAAACTTTACTCTCTGTAACAGTCCTTCTGTACCTCAGTCTCCAATATCCTCTCTATGCAACAGTCTTTCTGCACCCAAGTCTCCAAAATCTGCTCTCTTAAACAGTCCTTCGACACCCCAGTCTCCAAACTCTGCTCTATGCAACAGTCCTTCTACACCCCAGTCTCCATACTCTGCTCGCCCAAAAGATCCTTCTGCACCCCTGTCTAAAACGTCTGCTCTCTGCAACAGACCTTCTACACCCCAGTCTCCATTCTCTGCTCTTTGCAACAGTCCTTCTATACTCCAGTCTCCATACTCTGATCGACCCAACGATCCTTCTGCACCCCAGTCTCCAACCTCTGTTCTCTACATCAGTTCTTCTGCACCCCAGTCTCCTACCTCTTCTCTCGCTACCAGTCCTTCTGTACCGCAGTCTCCAACCTCTGCTCTCCATAAGGGTCCTTATGCACCCCAGTATCCAACCTCTGCTTTCTGTATCAGTCATTTTGCACCACAGTCTCCAAACTCTACGGTGTATAACAGTCCTTCTGCAACTCAGTCTGCAACCTCTGCTCTCTGCAACAGTCCTTGTGCATCCCAGTCTCCATCCTCTGCTCTCTGCAACAGTCCTTCTGCACCCCAGTCTCCAACATCTGCTATCTGCAACAGTCATTTTTCACCCAAGGCTCCAAACTCTGCTCTCTGTAAGAGTCCTTCTGTACTGCATTCTCGAAATTCTGTTCTCTGTAAGGATACTTCTGCACCCGAATCTCTAAATTCTGCTTTCTTGTCAGTCCTTCTGCACCCCAATCTCCAAACTCTGCTCCATGTAACTGTCCTTCTGCACCTCAGTCTCCAACGTCTGCTCTCTGCTATAGTCCTTCTGGACCCCAGTCTCCAACTTCTGCTCTTTGTAGGCATCCATCTTTATTGGAGACTCCAACATCTGCTCTCTGTAATGAACCTCCTGTACCCCAGTCTTCAACCTCTGCTTTTTGAATCATTTTTCTGCACCCCTGTCTCAATCCTCTGGTCTCTATAACAGTCCTTCTGAACCTCAGTCTCCAACCTCTTCTCTCTGCAACAGTTCCTTCTGCACCCAAATCTCCAACTTCTGCTCTATGCACAAGTCCTTCTGTACACCAGTCTCCAAACTCTACTCTCTGTAACAGTTCTTCTTCACCGCAGTCTCCAAACTCTGTTCTCTGTTACAGTCCTTCTGCACCTCATTCTCCAACCACTGCTCTCTGCAATGGTTCTTCTGAAACCCTGTCTTAAACCTCTGTTCTTGCAACAGTCTTTCTGCTCTTTGTAAAAGTCCTTTTGTACCCCAGTCTCCAAACTCTGCTCTCTGTAAAGGTCCTTCTGCACCCGAGTCGCCAAACTCTACTCTCTGTAACAGTTCTTCTGTACCGCAGTCTCCAAACTCTTCTCTCTGTAACAATAATTCTGCACCTCAGTCTCCAAACTGTGCTCTCTGCAAAGGTGCTTCTGCACCCTAGTCTCCAACATCTGTTCTCTTCAACAGTCTTTCTGCACCCCAGTCTCCAACCTCTGCTCTCTATAGCAGTTTTTCTGTACCAGAGTCTCCAACCTCTGCTCTCTTATCCGTCCTTCTGCACCCGAGTCTCCAACATCTGCTTTCTCTATAAGTCCTCCTGCACCTCATTCTTCAACCTCTGCTCTCTTTAACAATCTTTCTGCACCTCAGACTCCAACCTCTGCTTTCTGCAAGAGTCCTCCTGCACTCCCGTCTCCAACCTCTGCTCTCTGCAACATTCCTTCTGAACCCGAGTCTCCTACCTGTGCTCTCTGTAAAAGTCCTTTTGCACTCCAGTCTCAAACCTCTGCTCTCTGTAACGATGCTTCTGCACCCCAGTCTCTAACCTCTGCTCTCTTCAATGATCTTTCTGAACCTCAGTCTCCAAATTCTGCTCTCTACAACGATCCTTTTGCACCCCAGTCTCAAACATCTGCACTGTGTAACAGTCCTTCTACACCTCAGTCTCCAAACTCTGCTCTCTGCAACAGTCTTTTTGCAACCCAATCTCCAACATCTGCTCTCTTCAACAGTCCTTCTATACCCCAGTCTCCAACCTCTAGTCTCTTAAACAGTCCTTCTCCACCCCACTCTCCAACCTCTGCTCTCTGTAACAGTCCTTCTGTACCTCAGTCTCCAAACTCTGCTCTCTAAAAGAATCTTCTGCAACCATGTCTTCAAACTTTGCTCTCTGTAACAGTTTTAATGCTCCCCAGTACCAAACTCTGCTCTCTTTAAGAGGCGTTCTGCACCGCAGTCATCAACCTCTGCTCTCTGCAACAATCCTTCTGCACATCAGTCTTTAACCTCTGCTCTCAGCAACAGTCCTTATGCACCCGAGTTTCCAAACTCTGCTCTCCGGAACAGTCCTTCTGTACCCCAGTCCCCAAACTCAGCTCTTTGAAAGATCCTTCTGCACCAAAGTCTCCAAACTCAACGCTCTGTAACAGTCGTTCTGCACCCCAGTCTCCAACCTATGCTCTCTGTAACAAACCTTCTGCACATTAGTCTTTATCCTCTGCTCTCAGCAACGGTCCTTATGCACCCCAGTCTCCAACTTCTGTTCTCAGCAACAGTCCTTCTGCACCACAGTCTGCATCATCTGCTCTCTGTAAGAGTCCTTCTGTACTGCAGTCTCCAACCTCTGCTCTCTGTAATGGTCCTTCTGGACACCAGTACCTCACCTCTGCTTTCAGTATCAGTCCTTCTTCACACAAGTCTCCAACCTCTGCTCTCTGTAACATTCCTTCTGCACCTCAGTCTCCAATCTCTTCTCTCTATATCAGTCTTTCTGCACCCCTGTTTCCAAACTCTGCTCTCTGAAACAGTCCTTCTACACCTCAGTATTCAACAACTGCTTTCTGCAACAGTCCTTCTACACCCAAGTCTCCAAACTCTGCTCTCTGGAACAATCCTTCTATACCCCAGTCTCCATAATCTGCTCTCTGCAACGAACCTTCTGCACCTCAGTCTCCAACGTCTGCTCTGAAACAGTCTCTCTACAACACAGTCTCCAAACTTTGCTCTCTGGAAGATTCTTCTGTAACCCAGTTTCCTAAATCTGCTCTCTGTAATATTCCTTCTGCACCCCAGTCTCCAACCTCTGCTCTCTGCAATGGTCCCTCTGCACCCCAGTCTCCAACCTCATTATCAAAAACAGTTCTTCTGTACCAAAGTCTTCAACCACTGTTCTCTGTAAGGGTCCTTTTTTACTCCAGTGTCCAAACTCTGCTTTCTGTATCAGTGCTTCTGCACCACAGTCTCCAAACTCTGCTCTCTGTAACAGTTTTTCTGCACCTGACTCTGCAACCTCTGCTCTCTTCAACAATCCTTCTTCACCCCAGACTTCCACCTCTGCTCTCTGTAAAAGTCCTTCTGCACTGCAGTCTCCAACCTCTGCTCTCTTTAACGGACCTTCTGCACCCGAGTCTAGAAACTCTGCTCTCTGCAACAGTCCTTCGAGACCCCAGTCCCCAAACTCTGCTTTCTGTATCAGTCCTTCTGCACCCCAGTAACCAACCTCTGCTCTTTTAACAGTCCTTCTTCACCTCAGTCTCCAAACTCTGCTTTCTGCAACCGTCCTTCTGCACCCCAGTCTCCAAACTCTGCTCTATGCAACGATCCTTTTGCACCCTAGTCTCAATCCTCTGCTCGCTGCAACAGTCCTTCTGAATGCCAATCTCCAAAATCTGCTCTCTGCAACAGTTCTTCTGTACCTCAGTCTTAAATCTCTGCTCTCTGCAATAATCCTTCTGCACCCCAGTCTCCAACCTCTGCTCTCTTTTACAGTCCTTCTGTATATCAGTCTCCAACCTCTGCTCTATGCAACAGTCCTTCTGCAGTCAAGTCCTCCAACATCTGCTCTCTGAAACAATCCCTCTACACCCGAGTTTCCAACTTCTGCTCTCTGCAACAGTATTTCTAGACCCCAGTCTCCATACTCTGCTCCCACCAACGTTCCTTCTGCACCCCAGTCTCCAACGTCTGCTCTCTGAAAAAGTTTTTCTACACCGCAGTCTCCAAACGCTGCTCTCTGCAACAGACCTTCTACACCCCAGTCTCCATACTCTACTCGCCCCAACGATTCTTCAGCACCCCAGTCTCCAACCTCTGGTCGATACATTAGTTCTTGTGCACCCCAGTCTCCAACCTCTACTCTCTGTAACAGTCCATCTGTACCTCAGTCTCATACCGCTGTTCTCGGTAAGGGTCCTTATGCACCCCAGTATCCAACCTCTGCTTTCTGTATCAGTCGTTTTGCACCACAGTCTCAAAACTCTGCCCTATGTAACAGTCCTTCTGCAACTCAGTCTGCAACCTCTGCTCTCTGCAACAGTCCTTCTGCACCCCAGACTCCATCCTCTGCTCTACGTAACAGTCCTTCTGTACCTCAGTTTCCAATCTCTGCTCTATGCAACAGTCCTTCTGCACCAAAGTCTCCAACATCTGCTCTCTGAAACAGTCCTTCTCCACCCCAGTCTCCAACCTCGGCTCTCTATAACAGTACTTATATACTGCATTCTCCAACCTCTGCTCTCTGTAAAGGTGCTTATACACCCGAGTCTCCAACCTCTGCTTTATGTATCAGTCCTTCTACACCCCAGTCTCCAACCTGTGCTCTGTGTAACTGTCCCTCTGCACCTTAGTCTCTAACCTCTGCTCTCTACTACAGTCGTTCTAGACCCCAGTCTCCAAACTCTGCTCTCTGTAACAATCCTTCTGCACCTCAGTCTCCAACCTCTGCTCTCTGCAACGGTTTTTCTGCACCTGAGTCTCCAACCTCTACTCTCTGTAACAGTGCTTCTACACCTCAGTCTGCAACCTCGACTTTATGTAAGATCCTTCTGCAACCCAGTCTCCAAACTCTGCTCTCTGTAACAGTTTTTCGGCACCTCACTCTCCAAACTCTGCTCTCTGTAAAAGACCTTCTGCAACCCAGTCTCCAACCTCTGCTCTCTGTATCAGTCCATCTGCACCCCAGTCTCCAACCCCTGCTCGCTGCAACAGTCCTTGTGCACCACAATCTCCAACATCTGCTCTCTGCAATAGTTCTTCTGTACCTCATTCTGAAAACACTGATCTCTGCAATAATCCTTCTGCACCCAAGTCTCCAACCTCTGCTCTGTGTAACAGTCCTTCTTCACCACAGTCTTCAACCTCTGCTCTGTGTAACAGTCCTTCTGCATCCCAGTGTCCAATCTCTGCTATCTGCAAAGATCCTTCTGAATCCCAGTCCCCAACATCTGCTCTCTGTAACAGTCCTTCCGCATCTCAGTCTCCAAACTCTGCTCTCTGCAACAGTCCTTCTGCACCCCAGTCTCCAACCTCTGCTTTCTGCAAAATTCCTTCTGCATTCCAGTCTCTAACCTGTGCTCTCTGTAATAGTCCATCTGCAGCCCAGTCTCCACCTCTGCACTCTTCAACGATTCTTCTGCAACTCAGTCTCCAACTTCTGCTCTTTTCAACTATCCTTCTGCACCCCAGTCTCCAACCTCTGCTCTCTGTAACTGTTTTTCTGCACCTCAGAATCCAACTTCTGCTCTCTGCAACTGTCCTTCTGCACTCCTGTCTCCAACCTCTGCACTCTGCAATGATCCTTATGCACCCCAGTCTCCAACATCTGCTCTCTGCAACAGTCCTTCTCCAACCCAGTCTACAACCTCTGCTTTCTTCAACGGTCCTGCTGCAACCCAGTCTCCAATATCTGTTCTCTGCATCAGTCCTTCTACTCCCCAGTCTCCAACCTCTGTTCTCTGTAACGGTCCTTCTGCACCCCAGTCTCAAACCTCAGCTTTCTGTATAAGTCCTTCTGAACAACGGTTTCCAACCTCTGCTCTCTGTAACATTCCTTCTGCACCTCTGTCTCTAACCTCTGAACTCTGCAACCTTACTTCTGCACCCCATTCTCTAATATCTGCTCTCTGTAACAGTCCTTCTGCACCCCATTCTCTAACATCTGCTCTCTTAAACAGTACTTCTGTACCACAGTCTCAAAGCTCTGCTCTCTGTAACGGTTCTTCTGCACCCCAGTCTCAACATCTGCTTTCTGTATCAGTAATTCTGCACCCCAGTCTCCAAACTTTGCTCTCTGTAACATTCTTTCTGCACCTCAGTCTCTAACATCTGCTCTCTGCGACAGTTCTTCTGCACCCCAGTCTCCAACATCTGCACTCTGAATCAGTTCTTCTATAAACCATTCTTCCACCTGTGCTCTCTGTAGCAGTCCTCTTTTATTGCAGTCTCCGAACTCTGCTGTCTGCAACGGTCCTTCTGCAACCTAGTCTCCAACCTCTGCTTTCTTTATCAGTGCTTCTGAACACCAGTCTCCAACCTGATCTCTGTAACAGTCCTTCTGCAACTCAGTCTCCAAATTCTGCTCTCTGCAACAGTCCTTTTGCACCCAACTCTCCAACACCTGCTCCCTGCAACAGTCCTTCTTAACCGCATTTTCCAAACTCTGCTATCTGCAACAGTCCTTCTGCACCCCAGACTCTAAACTCTGCTCTCTGTAACAATCCTTCTTAACCTCTGTCTCCAACTCTGCTATCTGGAATTGTCCTTCTGCACCTCTGTCTCCAACCTCTACTCTCTGTAACAGTCCTTCTGCACCTCAGTCTCCAACCTCTGCTCACTGTAGGATCCTTCTGCAACCCAGTCTCCAAACTCTGCCCTCTTAACAGTCGTTCTGCATCCCTTCAACAAACTCTGATCTGTGTAACAGGCCTTCTGCACCGTAGTCTTTAACCTCTGTTCTCTGTAACAGTCATTCTGCACCCCAGTCTCAAACCTCTGCTCTCTAGAAAGATCCTTCTGCACCCCAGTCTCCAACATCTGTAATCTCCAACAGTCCTTCTGCACCTCAGTCTGAAAACTCGGTTCTCCGCAACAATCCTTCTGCACCCCAGTCTCCAAAGTCTGCTCTCTCTAACAGTCCTGTTCCACCTTAGTCTCCAAACTCTGTCCTCTGTAAGATCTTTCTGCAAGCCTGTCTCCAAACTCTGGTCTCTGTAACAGTAATTCTGCACCCCAGTCTCCAACCTTTGCTCTCTGTCGCAGTCTTTCTAAACCCCAGTTTCCAATCTCTGCTCTCTGCAACAGTACTTCTGCACCCCAGTATCCAACTTCTGTTATCTGTAACAATCCTTCTGCACCTCTGTTCCCCAAAACTGAACTCTGCAATGGTCCTACTGTACCCCAGTCTATAGCCTGTGCTCTCTGCAACGATCCTTATGCAACCCACTCTCAAACCTCTGCTCTCTGCAACAGTCCTTCTGTACATGAGTCTGAAAACTCTGCTCTCTGCCAGGATCCTTGTGCACCACAGTCTCTAAACTCTGCTTTCTGAAACAGTTAGTCTGCAACTCAGTCTCCAACGTCTGCTCTCTGTAACAGTTTTTCTGCACCCCAGTCTCCATCCTCTGCAATCTGTAAGGTCCTTCTACACCTCAGTTTCCTAACTCTGCTCTCTGTAAAATCCCTTTTTCACGCCAGTGTCCAACCTCTGCTCTCTGCAACAATCCTCGTGCACGACAGTCTCCAACCTTTGTTTTCGGCAACAGTCCTTTTTCACACCAGTCTCCAAACTCTGCTCTGGATATCATTTCTTCTGCACCTCAGTCTCTAACCTCTGCTTTATGTAAGATCTTTCTGCAACCCAGTCTCCAAACTCTGCTCACTGTAACAGTCCTTCTGCACCCCAGTCTCAAACCTCTGCTCTGTGCAACAGTTCGTCTGCACCGCAGTCTCAAACCTCTTCTCTCTGAAAGATCCTTCTGCACCCCAGTCTCCAAACTCTGCTCACTTTAACAGTTCTTCTGCACCCCAGTCTAAAACCTCTGCTCTGTGTAACAGTTCGTCTGCACCGCAGTCTCAAACCTCTTCTCTCTGAAAGATCCTTCTGCACCCCAGTCTCCTAACCCTGATATCAATAACAGTCATTCTTCACCCAAGTCTGACACCTCTGCTCACTATAACAATCCTTCTGCACCTCAGTCTCCAACATCTGCTCTCTGCAACGGTCCGTTTGCACCCCATTCTAAAACCTCTTTTGTCTGCAAGAGTCCTTCAGCATGTCAGTCTCCAACTTATGCTCCCTGAAAAAATCCTTCTGCACCCCAGTCTCCAACCATTGCTCTTGGTAACATTTCTTCTGCACCTAAGTCTCCAACCTCTTATCTATGTAAGATCCTTCTGCCACCAAGTCTTAAATCTCTGCTCTCTCTAAGAGTCCTTCTGCACCCAAGTCTCCAACCTCTGCTCTGTGCAACAGTTCCTCTGCACCCCACTCTCTAACCTCTGCTCTCTGTAAGATCCTTCTGCACCCCAATCTCCAAACTGTGATCTCTGTATCAGTCATTTTTCACCCCAGTGTCCAACCTCTGCTTTCTGCAACAATCCTTCTGCACCCCAGTCTCCAACTTCAGCTCTCTGCAACAGTTCTTCTGCACCCCAGTCTTTAACATCTACTCTCTGAAACAATCCTTCTTTATCCCATTCTCCAACCCCTGCACTCTGCAACAGTCCTTCTGTACTGAAGTCTCTAACCTCTGCTCTCTGTAAGGTTCATTCTGGACCCAAGTCTCCAAACTCAGCTTTCTGTACCAGTCCTTCTGCACCCAAGTCTCAAAACTCTGCTCTCTGTAACTGTCCTTCTGCATCTCAGTCTTTAACATCTGCTCTCTATAACAGTCCTTCTGCACCCCAGTCTTCAACCTCTTCTCTGTGTAAGAGTCCTTCTGCAACCCAGTTTCCATTCTCTGCTCTCTGAAATGATCCTTCTGCATCCCGTCTCTAACATCTGCTCTCTGCAACCGTCCTTCTGCACCCAAGTCTCCAACATATGCTTTCTGCAACGATCCTTCTGCACACCAGTCTTCATCCTCTGCTTTCTGCAATAATCCTACTGCACCCAGGTCGCCAACCTCTGCTCTCTGTAACAATCCTTCTGCACCACAGTCTCCAAACACCTCTCTACGTAATATTCTTCTGCAACCCAGTCTCCAAACTCTGCTCTCTGTAACAGCCCTTCTGTACCCAGGCTCCACCCTCTTCTCTCTGTAACAGCCTTCTGCACCCCTGTCTCCAAACTCTTCTCTCTGTATCAGTCCTTCTGCACCCCAGTCTCCAAACTCTGCTATCTTTAACAGTCTTTCTGCATCTCAGTCTCCTAACTCTACTCTCTGCAACAGTTCTTCTGCACACCAGTCTCCAACGTCTGCACTCTGAAACAGTTCTTCTCCAGTCCAGTCTCCAACCTCTTCTCTCTGTAACAGTCCTCCTGTATTGCAGTCTCCAAACTCTGCTGTCTGTAATGGTCCTTCTGTACCTCAGTTTCCATACTCCGCTTTATGTATCAGTTCTTCTACACCCCAATATCCAACCTCTGCTATCTGCAACAGTCCTTCTGAACCTCAGTCTCTAAATTCTACTCTCTGCAAAAGTCCTTCTGCACCCATGTCTCAAACACCTGCTCCCTGCAACAGTCCTTCTTCACCCCAGTTTCCAACCTCTGCTATCTGCAACAGTCCTTCTGCACCACAGTCTCCAAACTCTGCTCTCTGCAATAGTCCTTCTCCACTCCAGTCTTCAACCTCTGCTCTGTGTAACAGTCCCTCTGCAACCCAGTTTTCAATCACTGCTCTCTGCAACGATCCTTCTGTATCCCAGTCTCCAACATCTGCTCTCTCCAACCGTCCTTCTGCACTCAAGTCTCCAACCTCCGCTCTCTGCAATGATCCTTCTGCAAACCAGTCTCCAACCTCTGCTCTCTGAAATAATCCTACTGCACCCCAGTCGCTGACCTCTGCTCTCGGTAACAATCCTTCTTCACCGCAGTCTCCAAACTCTGCTCTACGTAATATTCTTCTGCAACCCAGTCTCCAAACTCTGCTCTCCGTAACAGCCCTTCTGTACCCAGTCTCCAAACTCTGCTCTCTGTAACACACTTCTGCACCCCAGTCTCCAAACTCTGCTCTTTGCATCAGTCCTTCTGCACCCCAGTCTCCAAAATCTGCTCTTTTTAACAGTCTTTCTGCATCTCAGTCTCCTAGCTCTATTCTCTGTAACAGTTCTTCCGCACACCAGTCTTTAAATTCTTCACTCTGAAACAGTTCTTCTCCTCTCCAGGCTCCAACATTTGCTCTCTGTAACAGTCCTCCTGTATTGCAGTCTGCAAACACTGCTGTCTGTAATGGTCCTTCTGCACCTCAGTCCCCAACCTCTGCTTTCTGTAACAGTCCTTCTGCACCCCAGTCTCCAACCTCTGCTATCTGCAACAGTCTTATACTTCTCAATCTCCAAATTCTACTCTCTGCAAAAGTCCTTCTGCACCCATGTCTCAAACACCTGCTCCCTGCAACAGTCCCTCTTCACCCCAGTCTCCAAACTCTGTCCTCTGTAACAGTCCATCTGAACCCCAGTATCGAACCTCTGCTCTCTGTAACAGTCCTTCTGTACTGCAGTCTCAAACCTTTTCTCTCCGGAACGGTCCTCTGCACCCCAGTCTCCAAACTCTGCTTTCTTTATCAGTCATTCTGAACCCCAGTCTCAAAACTCTGCTCTCTGTATCTATCCTTCTGCACCTCAGTCTCCAAACTGTGCTCTCTGTAACATTCCATCTGCACCCCAGTCTCCACCCTCTGCTTTCTGTAAGAATTTTTCTATATCACAGTCTCCAAACTCTGTTTTCTGTAACGCTCCTTCTGCCCCACAATTTCCAACCTCTGCTTTCTGTAACAGTCCTTCTGCACCTCAGTCTCCAACCTCTGCTCTGTGTAAGTCCTTCTGCACCCCAGTCTCGAAAATCTGCTCTCAGCATCAGTCCTTCTAGACCCCAGTCTCCAACATCTGCTCTCTGGAACAGTCCTTCTGCACCCCAGTCTCATAACTGTGGTCTCTGCAATGATCCTTCTGGACCCCAGTTACCAACGTCTGCTCTCTGCAACAGTCCTTCTGCAACACAGTCTCCAACCTCTTTTGTTTGTAAGATCCTTCTGCACTCTAGTTTTAAAACTCTGCTCTCTGTAACATTCCTTCTCCACCGGAGTCTCAAACATCTGTCTTCTGCAACAGTCCTTCTGCTCCCCAGTCTCCGAGATCTGCTCTCTGAAACAGTCCTTCTGTACCGCAGTCTCCAACCTCTGCTCTTTGAAACGGTCCTTCTACACCCCAGTCTCGAACCTGTGCTTTCTATATCAGTCTTTCGGAACCCCAGTCTCCAACCTCTCTTCTCTGTATCTATCCTTCTGCACCTCAGTCTCAAACCTGTGCTCTATGTAAGAGTCCTTCTGCACCCCAGTCTCCAACCTCTTCTCTCGGTAAAGTCTTATACCACAGTCTCCAAACTCTGCTCTCTGTAACAGTCCTTCTGCATTTCAATTTCCAAACTCTGCTTTCTATAACAGTCCTTCTGCACCCAAGTCTCCAACCTCTACTCTCTGCAACAGTCCTTATGCACTCCATTCTCCATCCTCTGCTCTCTGCAACAGTCCTTCTGTACTCCATTCTTCATCCTCTGCTCTCTGCAACAGTCCTTCTGTACCCCAGTCTCCAAACTCTGCTCTCTTCAATGATACTTCTGGACCCTAGTCTCCAACCTCTACTTTCTGAAACAGTCCTTCTGCACCACAGTCTCCAACCTCTGCTATCTTTAAGATCTTTCATCACTCCAGTTTACTAAATCTGATCTCTCAAACATTTCTTCTCCATCGCAGTCTCCAACCTCTGCTTTCTGCGAGTGTGGGGCACCACAGTCTCCAACCTCTGTCCTCTATAACAGTCCATCTGAACCCCAGTATCGAAACTCTGCTCTCTGTAACAGTCCTTCTGTACCACAGTCTCAAACTTTTGCTCTCCGGAATGGTCCTTCTGCACCCCAGTCTCCAAAATCTGCTTTCTTTATCAGTCATTCTGAACCCCAGTCTCAAAACTCTGCTCTCTGTATCCATCCTTCTGCACCTCAGTCTCCAACCTGTGCTTTCTGTAACATTCCATCTGCACCCCAGTCTCCAACCTCTGCTTTCTGTAAGAATTTTTCTATACCACAGTCTCCAAACTCTGGTCTCTGTAACGGTCCTTCTGAACCCCAATTTCCAACCTCTGCTTTCTGTAACAGTCCTTCTGCACCTTAGTCTCCAAACTCTTCTCTCTGTAACAGTCCTTCTACACCTCAGTCTCCAACCTCTGCTTTTTCTAACAGTCCTTCTGCACCTCAGTCTTACACCTCTGTTCTCTGCACGATCCTTCTGCACCCCAGTCTCCAACCACTGCTCTCTGTAACAGTCCACCTGAACGTCAGTCTTCAACCTCTGCTCTCTGTAAGATCCTTCAGCAACCAAGTATCCAAACTCTGCTCTCTGTTACAGTCTTTCTGCAACCCAGTCTCCAAACTCTCCTCTCTCTTACAGGCCTTCTTCATGCCAGTCTCCAAACTCTGCTCTCTGTAGCAGGCCTTCTGCACCACAGTCTCTAACCTCTTCTCTCTGCAACAATCCTTCAGCACCCCAGTCTCCAAACTCTGCTATCTTCAATGATCCTACTGCACCCTAGACTCCAACCTCTGGTTTCTGAAACAGTCCTTCTGCACCTCAGAGTCCAAATTCTGCTCTCTGTAAGATCCTTTTTCACCCCTGTATCAAACCTCTGCACTCTTTAATAGTCCTTCTGCACCTGAGTTTCCAACCTCTTCTCTCTGAAACAGAACTTTCGCACCTCATTCTCCAACATCTGCTCTCTACAACAGTTCTTCTGCACCCCAGTCTTCAAACTCTGCTCTCTATAACAATCTTTCTGCAACCTAGTTACAAATATCTGCTCATTGCAACAGTCCTTCTGCACCCTAGTCTCCAAGATTTGATCTCTGCAACAGTTCTTCTGCACCTCAGTCTTAAAACTCTGCTCTCTGCAACGACCCTTCTGCACCACAGTCTCTTACATCTGCTCTCTCTAACAATCTTTCTGCAACTCAGTCTTTCAACTCTGCTCTCTGTCAGATCCTTCTGAAACCCAGTCTATAAACTCTGCACTCTGTACCAGTCCTTTGGCACGACAGTCTCCAAACTCTGCTCTCTGTAAGATCCATCTGAACGCCAGTCTCCAACCTCTGCTCTCTGTAACAGTCTTTCTGCACCCCAGTCTCCTTACTCTGCTCTCAGTAACAGTCCTTCTGCACCTCAGTCTCCAAACTCTGCTCTGTGTAACAGTCCTTCTGCATTCTAGTATCTAAAATCTGCTCTCTGCAACAGTCCTTCTGCAACCCAGTCTCCATCGTCTGCTCTCTGCAACAGTCCTTCTGCACCCAATTCTTCAAACTCTGCTCTCTGCAACGATTTTTCTGGACCGCTGTCTCCAATGTTTGCTCTCTGCAACAGTCTTTCTGCAGGACAGTCTTCAACCTTTCTCTCTGTAAGATCCTTCCAAACTCTTCTCTCTGTAACATTTTTTCTTAACCCCAGTCTCATACCACCATCCTCTGCAAAACTCCTTCTGCTCCCCAGTCTCCGAGATCTGCTCTCTGTAACAGTCCTTCTGTACTGCAGTCTCCAGCCTCTGCTCGTTGTAACGGTCCTTCTACACCCCAGTCTACATCTCTGCTTTCTGTATTAGTCTGTCTGAACCCTAGTCTCCAACCTCTGTTCTCTGTATCTATCCTTCTGCACGTTAGTCTCCAACCTGTGCTCTATGTAAAAGTCCTTCTGCACCCCAGTCTCCAATCTCTTTCCTAGGTAACAGTCCTATACCGCAGTCTCCAACCTCTGCTCTCTGTAATGGACCATCTGCACCCAAATTTCCAAACTCTGTTTTCTGTAAAAGTCCTTCTTAAACTCAGTCTCCAACCTCTGCTCTCTGTAACAATCCTTCTGTACCTCAGTCTCCAAACACTGCTCTCTGTAACACTCCACCTGCACCACAGTCTCCAACCTTTGCTCTTTGTAAGATCCTTCTGTAACCCAGTCTCCGAATACTGCTCTCTATAACAGTTCTTCTGCACCCCAGTCTCCAACTTCTTCTCTATCTAAGTGTCCTTCTGCACCACAGTCTCCAACCTCTGCTCTCTGCAACAGTCCTTTTTCACCCCAGTCTCCAGGCTTTGATCTCTGCAACAGTCTTTCTGCACCCCAGTCTCAAATCTCTGCTCTCTGTAATAGTCCTTCTGCACCCCAGTCTCCAAACTCTGCTCTCTGTAACAATGCTTCTGCACCTCTGTCTCCAAATTCTGCGCTATGTAAAAGGACTTCTGCACCTCAGGTTCCAAACTTTGCTCTCTGCAACAGTCCTTCTGCACTCCATTCTCCAACCTCTGCTCTCTGCAACAGTACGTCTGCACCCCAGTGTCCAAACTCTTCTCTCTGCAGCAGTCTTTCTGCACCACAGTCTCCAAACTCTGCTATCTGTAAGATCCTTCTGCACTCCAGTTTCCAAACTCTGCTCTCTGTAACATTCCATCTCTACTCCAGTATTTATCCTCTGCTTTCAGCAAGTGTCCTGTGGCACCCCAGTCTCCAACGTCTGTCCTCTGCAACAGTCCTTCTACTCCCGAGTTTCCAACACTTGCTCTCTGTAACAGTCCTTCTGTACCACACTCTCCAACCTCTGCTCTCCGTAACGTGCCTTCTGAACCCAGTCTCCAAACTCTGCTTTCTATATCAGTCCTTCTGAACCACAGTCTCTAACCTGTACTCTTCGTATCTATCTTTCTGCACCTCAGTCTCTAACCTGTGCTCTCTGTAACATTCCTTCTGCACCCCAGTCTCCAACCTCGGCTCTCTGTAACAGTTTTTCTATACCGCAATCTTTAAACTCTGGTCTCTGTAACAATTTTTCTGCACCCCAATTTCCAACCTCTTCTTTCTGTAACAGTACAACTGAACCTCCGTCTTCAAATTCTGCTCTCTGTAAGATCCTTCTGCAACCCTGTATTTAACCTCTGCTCTCTGTAACTGTCCTTCTGCACCCGAGTTTCCAAACTCTGATCTCTATAACACGACTTCTGCACCTCAGTCTCTAACCTATAGTCTCTGCAACAGTCCTTCTGCACCCCAGTCTCCAAACTCTGCTCTCCACAACAGTCTTTCTGCACATCAGTCTCCAACCTCTGCTCTCTGCGACGGTCATTATGCACCCCAGTCTCCAACATCTGTTTTCTGAAACAGTTCTTCTTCACCTCAGTCTCCAACCTCCGCTCTCTGAAACAGTCCTTTTGCTCCCCAGTCCCCAACATATGCTCTCTGTAACACTCCTTCTCCACCCCAGTCTCCAAACTCTGCTCTCTGTAGCAGTCCTTCTGTACTGCTGTCTCCAACCTTTGCTCTCTGTAACTGTCATTGGGAACACCAGTCTCCAAACTGTGCTTTTTGTATCAGTTCTTCTGCAGCCCAGTCTCCAACGTCTGCTCCCTGTCACAGTCCATCTACACCTAAGTCTCAAACCTCTGCTCTCTGCAACAGTCCTTCTGCACCTCAGTCTCCAACCTCTGCTTTCTGTAACAGGCCTTCTTAACCACATCCCCAATCTCTTCTCTCTGTAACGATTTTTCTCCACCCCATCTCCAAACTCTGCTCTCTGTAACAGTCCTTCTGCACCCCAGTCTCCAAACTCTGCTCTCTGAAAGGGTCCTTCTCCACCCTAGTCTCCAACCTCTGCTTTCTATATCAGTCCTTCTGCACCACAGTCTCTGAACTCTTCTCTCTGCAACACTCCTTCTGCACCACAGTCTCCAACCTGTGCTCTCTGCAAAATTTTTTCTGCACCCCAGTCTCCAACCTGTGCTCTCTTTAACAGTCCTTCTGCACCCCAGTCTCCAACCTCTGCACTCGGTAACGATCCTTCTGCAACACAGTCTTCACCTCTGCTCTTTGCAATGATCCCTTTGTACCTCAGTCTCCAAACTCTGTGCTCTCTAACAGTCCTTCTGCACCTCAATCTCCAAACTCTGCATTTTGTATTCCTCCTTCTGCACCCCAGTCTTCAACCTGTTCTCTCTGCAATGATTCTTCTGCACCCCAGTCTCCAACGTCTTCTCTCTGCAACAGTCCCCCTGCACCCCAGTCTCTAAACTCTGCTCTCTGTAAGATTTTTCTGCACCTCAGTTTCCAAACTCTGCTCTCTGTAACATTCCTTCTCCACCCCAGTCTCCCACCTCTGCTCTTTTCAACGGTCCTTCTGCACCCCAGTCTCCAACCTCTGTTCTTTGCGACAGTCCATTTGAACCCAATCTCCAACCTCTGTTATCTTCAACAGTCGTTCTGCATTCCATTCTCCAACCTCTGCTCTCTGCAATAGTCCTTCTGCACCACAGTGTCCACCATCTGCTGTCTGCCACAGTCTTTCTGAACACTAGTCTCCAATCTCTACTCTCTGTAACACTCCTTATGTACTGCAGTCTCTAACCTCTGCTCTCTGTAACGGTCCTTATGAACCCCAGTTTCCAAAGACTTTTTTCTGTATTAGTCTTTCCTCACCCCAGTCTCATAACTCTACTCTCTGAAACAGTCCTTCTGCACATCAGTCTCCAAACTCTGCTTTCTGCAACAGTCCTTATTCATCTCAGTCCCCAACCTCTGCTCTCTGCAACAGTCCTTTTACACGCCAGTTTCCAACATCTGCTCTCTGTAACAGTCCTTCTGCACCCCAGTCTCCAACCTCTGTTCTAAGCAAAAGTCTTTGTACACCCCAGGCTCCAAACTTTGCTCTCTGTAACAGTCCTTCTGTGCTGCAGTCTCCAAACTCTGCTGTCTGTAATGGTGCTTCTGAACCCGAGACTCCAAACTCTACTTTCGATATCAGTTATTCTGCACCCAAGTCTCCAACCTCTGCTCTCTGTAACAGTCCTTCTTCACCTCAGTCTCCAACCTCTGCTCTCTGCAACAGTTCTCCTGCACCCCAGTCTCCAACCTCTTCTCTCTGCAACAGTCCTTCTACACCCAAGTCTCCAAACTCTGCTCTCTGCAACAATCCTTCTGCACCCCAGTCTTCAACCTCTGCTCTCTGCTACAGTCCTTCTTCACCACAGTTTCCAAACAGTGCTCTCTGCAACTTTCCTGCTGCACCTAAGTCTCCAACCTCTACTCTCTGTAGCGATCTTTCTGCACCTCAGTCTTCAACCTCTTCTCTCTGCATCGATCCTTCCTCACCACAGTCTCCAAAATCTGCTCTCTGCAACACTCCTTCTGCACCCCAGTCTCCAAGCTCTGCTCTCTGTAACTGTCCTTCTGCACATCACTGTTTAAACTCTGCTCTCTTTAAAAATTCATCTTCTCGTACGTATCCAAACTCTTTTCCCTGTAAGAGACCTTCTACACCCCAGTCTCCAACCTCTGCTCTCTGTAACAGTTCTTCTGAACCCCAATCTCCAAACTCTGCACTCTGTAAAACTCCTTCTGCATCCCAGTCTCCAACCTCTCCTCTCTGTAAAAGTCCTACTCCACCACAGTCTCGAAGTTCTGCAATCTGTAAAGGTCCTTCTGCATTTCAGTCTCCAAACTCTGCTCTCTGTAACAGTCCTTCTGCACCCCAGTCTCTAACATCCATTCTCTGCAACGATCCTTCTTCTCCCCAGGTTCAAACCACTGCTCTCTCCAACGGTTTTTCTGCACCCCAGTTTCCAACCTTTGCTCTTTGTAACAGTCCTTCTGCACCTCAGTCTCCAAACTCTGCTCTATATAAGATCCTTCTGCACCCCTGTATCCAAACTCTGCTCTCTGTAACAGTCTTTCTGTACCACAGTCTCCAACATCTGCTCTCTGTAACGGTACTTTTGCATTCCAGTCTCAAACGTCTGCTTTCTGTATCAGTCCTTCTGCACCCCAGTGTCCAAACTCAGCTCTCTCTAACAGTCCTTGTGTACCGCAGTCTCCAAACTCTGCTTTGTGTAATGGTCCTTCTGCACCCCAGTCTCCACACTCTGTTTTCTGTATCAGAAATTCTGCACCCCAGTCTCCAACCTCTGCTCTCTGTAACAGTCTTTCTGCACCTCAGTTACCAACCTCTGCTCTCTTCAAAAGTCTTTCTGCACCCCAGTCTCAAACCTCTGCTCTCTGCAAAAGTCCTTCTACACCCTAGTCTCTAAATTCTACTATCTGAAACGAACTTTCTGCACCCCAGTCTCCAACGTCTGCTCTATGCAACAGTTATTCTGCACCATAGTCTCCATCCTCTGCTCTCTGTAATAATCCTTCTGCACCCCAGTCTCCAACCTCTCCTCTGTAAAAGTCCTTCTGTACCGCAATCTCCAAAATCTGCTCTCTGCTAGAGTTTTTCTGCACCCCAGTCTCCAACCTCTGCTCTCTGCAACACTTCTTCTAAACCCCAGTCTCCAACATGTGCTCTCTGTAACTTTCCTTCTCAACCCCAGTCATCAACCTCTGCTCTTTTTAGCGATCCTTCGGCACCTCAGTCTCAAACCTCTGTTCTCTGCAATGATCCTTCTACACACCAGTCTCCAAGCTCTGCTCTCTGTAACAGTCCTTCTGAACATCAGTGTCCAAACTTTGCTCTCTGTAATAATCCTTCTGCATCTCAGTCTCTAACCTCTGCTCTCTTTAATAGTTCTTCTGGACACCAATCTACAAATTCTGCTCTCTGTAACACTCCTTCTGCACACCAGTCTCCATCCTCTTCTCTCTGTAACACTCTTTCTGCACCCCAGTCTCCATCCTCTGCTTTCTGTAAAAATCCTTCTGAACCCCAGTCTCCAACCACTCCTCTCAGAAACAGTCCTTCTGCACCTCAGTCTCCAATACCTGCTCTCTGAAATGATCCTTCAGCACCTAAGTCTCCAACCACTGCTCTCTGAAACAGGCCTCTGAACCCCATTCTACAACATATGCTCTCTGGATCAGTCCTTTTACACACCACTATCCTAACTCTGCTCTCTGTAACAATCCTTCTGCACCTGAGTCTCCAACCTCTGCTCTCTTGAAACGGTTTGTCTGCACTTCAGTCTCCAAACTCTGTTCTCTGCATCAGTCCTTGTGCACCCCAGTATCCAACCTCTGCTCTCTGTAACAGTCCTTCTGTAACGCAGTCTCAAAACTCTGCTCTCTTAATGGTCCTTCTGCACCCCAGTCTCCAATGTCAGCTTTCTGTATCAGATCTTCTGCACGCCAGTCTCCAACGTCAGCTTTCTGTATCAGTTCTTCTGCACCCCAGTCTCCAACTTCTGCTCTCTGCAACATTTCTTCTGCACCCCAGTCTCCATCTGTGCTCTTAGTAACTGTCCTTCTGCACCTAAGTCTCCAAACTCTGCTCTCTGTAACGATCATTCTGCACCAGAGTCTGAAACCTCTGCTCTCTGCAATGATCATCCTGCCCCTCAGTCTTTAATCTCTGCTCTCTGCATGAACTTTCTGCACCCCAGTCTCCAACCTCTGCTTTCTGTAAGAGTCCTTCTTCACCCGCAGTCTCCAAAATCTGCTTTGTATAAAGGTCCTTCTGCACCCCAGTCTCCACACTCTGCTTTCTGTATCAGTTCTTCTGCACCCCAGTGTTTAACCTATTCTCTCTGTAACAATCCTTCTGCACCTCAGTCTCCAAGCTCTGCTATCTCTAAAAATCCTTCTGCAGAGCAGTCTTCAAACTCTGCTCTCTGTAACAGGTCTTGTGCACCCCAGTCTCCAAACTCTGCTCTCTGTAACAGGCCTAATGCACCCCAGTCTCCAACATCTTCTCTTTGCCATGAACCATCTGCACCTCAGTCTCTAACCACTGCTCCCTGCAAAAGTCCTACTGCACCTCAGTCTCCAAAATCTACTATCTGTTACAGTGCTTCTGAACCCCAGCCTCCCACCACTGATCTCTGTAAGATTTTTCTGTACCCAAGTTTCCAAATCTGCTCTCTGTAACATTTCTTATCCTCCCCAGACTCCAACCTCTGCTCTCTGTAACAGTCCTTCTGCTCCCCAGTCTCCAACCTCTGCTCTCTGTAACAGTCCATCTGCTCCCCAGTCTCCAACCTCTGCTCTCTGCAACAGTCCTTCTGTACCTCAGTCTCCAACCTCTGCTCTCTGTAACGGTCCTTCTGCACCCCAGTCTTCAACCCCTCCTTTCTGTATCATTCCTTCTTCACCACAGTTTCCAACCTCTGCTCCCTGCAACATTCCTTCTGCACCTCAGTCTCCATCCTCTGCTCTCTGCGACAGTTCTTCTGCACCCCAGTATCCAAGGTCTTCACTCTGAAAGAGTCCTTCTCCACACCAGTCTCCAACCTCTGCTCTCTGTAACAGTACTCCTGTAGTGCAGTCTCCAAAATCTGCACTCTGCATGGGTTCTTCTGCTTTCCAGTCTTCAACCTCTGCTTTCTGTATCAGTCCTTCTGCACCAAAGTCTCAAACCTCTGTATCTGCAACAATCCTTCTACACCACAGTCTCCAAACTCTGCTATCTGCAACAGTCCTTCTGCACCCCAGGCTCCAACCTCTGCTCTCTGTAACAATCCTTCTGCACCTCAATCTTAATACTCTGCTCTCTACAACTGTGCATCTGCACCTAAGTATCTAAACTCTACTCTCTGTAACAGTCCATCTGCAGCTCAGTCTTCAACATCTGCTCTCTCTAAGATCCTTCTGCAACCCAGTCTGTAAACTCTGCCCTCTGTAACAGTCCTTCTGCACCCCTTCTCAAACCTCTGTTCTCTGTAACATTCCTTTTGGACGCTGGTCTCAAACCTCTGCTCGCTACAATGATCCTTCTGCACCCCAGTCTCCATTCTCTGCTCTCTACAACAGTCCTTCTGCACCCCAGTCTCCAATATCTGCTCTCTGCAACAGTCCTTCTGCACCTCAGTCTGAAATCTCTGTTCTCTGCAACGATCCTTCTGCACCCCAGTCTCCAACCTCTGTTCTCTGTAACAGTCCTGCTGTACCACAGTCTCTAAGCTCTGCTCTCTGTAAGATCCTTCTGCAACCCTGTCTCCAACCTCTGCTGTCTGTAACAATCCTAGCCTGCACCGCAGTCTTAAACCTCTGATTTCTGAACAGTCCTTTGAACCCATTCTCCAACCTCTGCTCACTGTAACAGTTCTTCTGCACCACGAGTCTCCAAACTCTGCTCTCTATATGAGTCCATCTGCACCCAACTCCAACCTCTGCTCTCTGCAACAGTCCTCTGCATCTCCAGTCTACATCCTATGCTCTCTGCAATAGTCCTTCTGCAACCCCAGTCTCCAACCTCTGCTCTCTGCAACAGTCATTCTGCACAAAGTCTCCAACCTCTGCATCTGTAACAGTCCTGCTGACACCAAAGTCTTCAACCTGTCTCTCTGCAAGAGTCCTTTTTCACCCAAATCCAAACCTGTGCTCTCTGCAAACAGTTCTTCTACACCCATGTCCAAGCCTCTGCTCTCTGCAGCAGTCCCTCTGGAACACCCCATGTCTCCAACGTCTGTCCTCTGTAACAATCCTTCTGCACCCTCAGTCTCCAACATCTACCTCTTCTGCGGAAAGACTGTTACAGACAGCAGATGTTGGAGACTGGGGAGCAGAAAGATTTTTGAAGAGGACAGAGGTTGAAGACTGGGGTGTTTCAGGACATTTGCAAAAAGCAGAGGTTAAAGAATGGGGTGGAGAAGAAATATTACAGAGAGCAGAGTTTGGATACTGGAGTAAAGAAGGATCTTACAGAGAGCAGAGTTTGGATACTTTGGTGCACAAGGACTGTTGAAAAGAGCAGAGGTTGGAGACTGGGGTGGAGAAGGACTGTTGCAGAGAGCAGAGGTTGGAGACTGGGGTGCAGAAGGACTATTGCAGAGAGCATAGGATGGAGACTGGAGTGCAGAAGGACTGTTGCAGAGAGCAGAGGTTGGAGTCTGATGTGCAGAAAGACTCTTACAGAGAGCAGAGTTTGGAGACTGTGGTGCAGAAGGACTGTTACAGAGACCAGAGTTTTGAGACTGTGGTTCAGAAGGACTGTTGCAGAAATCAGAGGTTAAAGACTGCGGTGCAGTAGGATCATTGAAGAGAGCAGAGGTTGGAGACTGAGGTGCAGAAGGATCCTAAAAGAGAGCAGATTTTTAAGACTAGGGTGCAGAAGGACTGCTACAGAGAAAAGAGTCTGGAGACTGGCGTGCAGTAGGCCTGTTACAGAGAGGAGAGGTGGGAGACTGGGGTGCAGTAGGACAGTTATAGAGAGCAAAGTTTGGAGACTGGGTTGCTGAAGGTTCTTACAGAGAGCAGAGGTTGGAGACTGAGGTGCAGCTGGACTGTTACAGAGAGCAGTGTTTGTAGACTGGGGTGCAGAAGGATCGTGAAGAGAGCAGATGTGTCAGACTGAGGTTCATTAGGACTGTTACAGATAACAGAGGTTGGAGACTGAGGTGTAGAAGCACTGTTACAGAGAGCAGAGTTTGGAGACTGAGGTGCAGAAGGACTGTTACGGAAAGCAGAGGTTGGGAATTGGGGTGCAGTTGGACCGTTACAGAGACTAGAGGTTGGAGACTGCGGTATAGAAAAACTGTTACAGAGAGCAGAGTTTGGAGAATGGGGTGCAGAAGGAATGATACGGAGAGCACAGGTTGGAGACTGAAGTGCAGAAGGATAGATACAGAGAGTAGAGGTTTGAGACTGAGGTTCAAAAAAACTGATACAAAAAACAGAGTTTGGGGTCCTGAAAGACCGTTACAAAAAGCAGAGGTTGGAGACTGGGGAGCACAATGACTGTTGCAGTGGACAGAGGTTGGAGACTGGGGTGCCGCAGGACACTTGCAGAAGGCAGAGGTTAAAGAATGGGGTAGAGAAGGAATGTTACCGAGAGCAGAGTTTGGAAACTGGAGTGCAAAAGGATCTTACAGAGAGCAGAGTTTGGAGACTGTGGTGCAGAAGAATTTTTAAAGAGAGCAGAGTTTGGAGACTGGGGTCCAGAAGGATCACATTCAGAGAGAAGAGATTGGAGACTGGAGTGCAGAAGAACTGTTGCAGAGAGCAGAGGTTAAAGACTGCAGTGCAGTAGGATCATTGCAGAGAGCAGAGGTTGGAGACTGGGGTGCAGAGGGATCCTTGGAGAGAGCAGATTTTGAAGACTGGGGTGCAGAAGGCCTGCTACAGAGATCCGAGTTTGGAGACTGCGGTATAGAAAAACTGTTACAGAGCGCACAGGTTGGAGACTGGGGTGCAAAAGGACTGTATCAGAAAGCAGAGTTTGGAGACTGGGGTCTAGAAGGATCATTGCAGAGAGCAGAGTTTGGAGACTGGGGTGCAGAAGGACTGTTGCAGAGAGCAGAGGTTGGATACTAGGGTTTAGATGGATCTTACAGAGAGCAGAGGTTGAAGACTGGGGTGCAAATAAACTGTTGCAGAGAGCAGAGGTTGGAGACTGTGGTGCAGAAGGATCTTACACAGAGCCTGAGGTTTGAGACTGGGGTGCAGACGAACTGTTGCAAGAAGCAGAGGTTTGACACTGCTGTGCAGAAAGATCATTGCATAGAGAAGAGTTTAGAGATTGTGATGCAGAAGGCCTGTTACAGAGAGCAGAGTTTGGAGACTGCGGTACAGAAGGACTGTTACAGAGAGCACAGGTTGGATACTGGGGTTCAGATGGACTGTTACAGAGGACAGAGGTTGGACACTGGGGTGCCGCAGGACCCTCGCAGAAAGCAGAGTTTAGAGACTGCGATGGAGAAGGAATGTCAGAGAGTGCAGATTTTGTAAACTGGAGTGCAGAAAGATCTTACAGAGAGCAGCGGTTGGAGACTCTGGTGCAGAAAAACTGTTGCAGAGAGTAGAGTTTGGAGACTAGGGTCCAGAGGATCGTTGCAGAGAGCAGAGGTTGGAGACTGGGGTGCAGAAACATTGTTGCAGAGAGCAGAGGTTGGAGACCAAGATGCAGAAGGATTTTTGCAGAGAGAAGAGATTGGAGACTGGAGTGTAGAAGGACTGTTGCAGAGAGCAAAGATTGGAGTCTGAGGTGCAGAAGGACTCTTAGAAAGAGCAGAAGTTGCATACTGGAGTGCAGAAGGACTGATATAGAAAGCAGAGGTTGAAGTCTGGGGTGCAGAAAGACCATTACAGAGAGGAGATGTTGAATACTGCAGTACAGAAAGACTTTTGCAGAGAGCAGTGTTTGCAGACTGGGGTGCAGAAAGACTGTTACATAGAGCAGAGGTTGGATACTGAGGTGCAGAAGTCCTGTTACATAGAGCAGAGGTTGGTGACTGTGGTGCAGATGGATCGTTGCAAGGAGGAGACTTGGAGACAGGGGTGCAGAAGGATCTTACAGAGAGTAGAAGTTTGAGACTGAGGTGCAGAAGGACTGTTGCAAAGATGAGAGGTTGGAGACTGGGGTGCAGTAGGATCATTGCTGAGAGCAGAGGTTGGAGACTGGGGTGCAGAAGGACTCTTACATAGAGCACAGATTGGAGACTGAGGTGCAGAAGGATAGATACAGATAACAGAGGTTGCAGACTATAATTTAGACAGACTGTTACAGAAAGCAGAGTTTGGAGACTGGGGTGTAGAAGGACCATTACAGAGAGCAGAGTTTGGATACTGCGGTACAGAAGGAGTGTTACAGAGAGCAGATCTTGGAGACTGGGGATCAGAAGGACTGTTGCAGAAAACAGAGGTTGGAGACTCGGGTGGAAAAGGAATGTTACAGAGAACAGAGTTTGGAAACAGCAGTGTAGAAGGATCTTACATAGAGAAGAGGTTGGTGACTGTGTTGCAGAAGGACTGTTGCAGAGAGCAGATGTTGGAGACTGGGGTGCAGAAGGACTGATAAAGAAAGCAGAGTTTGGACACTGGGGTGCAGAATGACCGTTACCGAGAGGAGGCTTTGGAGACTACAATACAGGAGGACTGTTACAGAGAGTAGAGTTTGGAGACTAGGGTTGAGAAGGAGTGTTTCAGAGTGCAGATGTTGGATACTGGTGTTCAGAAGTACTGTCGCAGAGAGGAGAGGTTGGAGACTAAGGTGCAGAAAGAATGTTAAAGATAGCAAAGTTTGGAGACTGGGGTGCAGAATTAGTGATAGAGAAAGCAGAGCTTGAGTCTGGGGTGCAGAAGGACCATTACAGAGAGCAGAAGTCGGAGACTGTGGTTAAGAAGGACTGTTGCAGAGAGCAGGGGTTAGAGAATGGGGTGCAGAAGAACAGTTACAAAGAGCAGAGTTTAGAGAATGGGTAGCAGAATTAAGGTTGCTGAGTTCAGAGGTTAGCCACAGAGGTGCAGAAGGACTGTTACAGAGAGCAGAGTTTGGAATTCCTGTTGCAGAAGGACTAATACAGAAAGCAGAGATTTGAGACTCTGGTGCAGAAGGACCGTTACAGAGAGCAGAGGTTGGAAACTGCAGTATAGAAGGACTGTTACAGAGAGCAAAGGTTGGAGACTGGTTGCAGAAGGACTGTTGCAGAAAGCACAGGTTGGAGACTGAGTGCAGAAGGATAGATACAGAGAGCAGAGGTTGGAGAATGGTATTCAGAAGGACTGATTCAAAAATCAGAGTTTGGAGCCTGGGTTGCAGAAGGACCATTAAAGAGAGCAAAGGTTGGAGACTGCGGTACATAAGGACTGTTACAGAGAGCAGAGGTTGGAGACTGGGGAGTAGAAGGACTGTTGCAGAGAACAGAGGTTGGAGACTGGGTTGCAGCAGGACCATTGAAGAAAGCAGATATTGGAGACTGGGTTGAACAAGGAATGTTGCAGAGAGCAGAGTTTAGAAACTGGGGTGCAGAAAGACCTTACAGAGAGCAGAGTTTAGAAACTGGGGTGCAGAAGAACCTTACAGAGAGCACAGGTTGAAGACAGGGGTGCAGAAGGACTGTTGAGGAGAGGAGACGTTGGAGACTGGGGTGCAGAAGGATCGTTGCAGAGAGCAGAGTTTGGAGATTGAGGTGCAAAAAGTCTGTTACAGAGAGTAGAGGTTAGAGATTGGGATGCAAAAGGCCTGTTACAGAGAGCAGAGTTTGGAGACTGGGGTACAGAAGAACTGTTACCGAAAGCAGAGTTGTTAGACAAGGTTGCAGAAGGATCTTACAGAGAGCAGGGATTGTAGACCGAGGTGCAGCAGGAGTGTTACAGAGAGCAGAGGTTGGAGACTGGCATGCAGAAGGCCTTTTACAGAGAGCAGAGTTTGGAGAAAGGCTCCAGAAGGACTGTTTCAGATGTCAGAGTTTGTAGACTGGTTTTCAAAAAAATCTTTCAGAGAGCAGATGTTGGAGACTGACGTGCAGAAGGACTGTTGAAGAGAGCAGAGTTTGAAGATTGTGGTGCAGAAGGATCGTTTAGAGTACAGAGGTTTGATACTTGGGTGCCGAATAACTGCTACAGAGAGCAGAGTTTTTAGACAACGTTGAAGAAGGATCTTCCAGAGAGCAGAGATTGTAGACCGAGGTGCAGGAAGACTGTTAGAGACAGCATATTTTGGAGACTGGGGTGCACAAGGATCATTGCAGACAGCAGAGTTTTCAGACTGAGGTGCAGAAGGACTGTTGCTGAAAGCAGATGTTGAAGACTTGGATGCAGAAGGACTGTTGCAGAGAGCAGATGTTGGAGACTGGGATGCAGAAGGATCATTTCAGAGAGCAGATGTTGGAGACTGGGATGCAGAAGGATCATTTCAGAGAGCAGAGGTTGGACACTGGGGTGCAGAAGGACTGTTAAACAGAGTAGAGCCTTAAGACTGGGGTGTAGAAAGACTGTTGCAGAGAGAAGTGTTTGAGACTTGGGTGCAGAAGGACTGTTGCAGAGAGCAGAATTTGGAGACTGAGTTTCAGAAAGAATGTTACAGAGAGCAAATGTTACAGACTGGGGTGCAGAATTACTAATAAAAAAAGCAGAGGTTGAAGACTGGGTGCAGAAGGACTGTTACAGAGAGCAGATGTTGTAGACTGTTGTTCAGAAGAACTGTAGTAGAGAGCAGAGGTTAGAGAATGGGGTGTAGAAGTAAGGTTGCAGAGAGCAGAGGTTGGAAACAGTGGTGCAGAAGGACTGATACAGAAAGCAGAGGTTTGAGACTGGTGTACAGAATGACTGTTACAGAGAGCAGAGGTTGAAGACTGCGGTACAGAAGGACTGTTACAGAGAGGCAGATGTTGGAGACTGGAGAGCAGAAGAACTGTTGCAGAGAACAGAGTTTGGAGACTGGGGTGCCGCAGTACCGGTGCAGAATCCAGAGGTTGTAGACTCTGGTGGAAAAGGAATGTTACAGAGAGCCGAGTTTGAAAACTGGGATGCAGAAGTATTTTACAGAGAGGTTGGAGACAGGAGAATTTTTAATATTCATTTTCTAGTTCTCGGGCGGACACAACATTTTTGTTGGTATGTGGTGCTGAGGATTGAACCAGGGCCGTACGCGTGCCAGGCAAGCGCACTACTGCTTGAGCCACATCCCCAGCCCAATTGTCTTTAAGTTGCTCATCCATCATCCCACATTGTCACCAGACTCTTAATTGGGGTCTGATCCTAGAATGCCTCAGGTAAGAGTATAAAATATAGCCCAGGAGAGTATAAGGGTCACACCAAAATAAAAGGTAAATATTTTACTGTATTTTGTAATTAGGAGCCTTAAGAATATATAAGAGAATTTGTTTGAGTCTTCTAGACCAAAGAAGTCAGGACATATAGCTGGATCATCTTGAATGCAATCACAGGGACAAAATCACCAGCAATGTTAGGGCCAAGAATTTTCCTGAGCCACGGGGAGTGGCTATTAGACTCTTTTTGGTTGATGGACTGAAATCTGGACTCAGTGTTTGCTTAAGTTCAATGACCAATATGATCCTGGAATAATGGAGAGGATGGTGATCAGAAATAAATAAGGTGTTGGATGGCGTGTTATGTGACCCCTTCCCTGGCCTCACAGCTGGATCTGGAGGAGGGCCTGGAGCACCAGCCTTCGCCAAGGCCTCCTGGACATGCGTTCTGAAGACAGCACCAGATCCTTGTGAAACCCGCAGCCGCTGTCCTAGGCAGCCTGGCAAGACATTAACAGATGGCATCGTTGAAATGGGGCTCTCTTATTTCAGTGAGAATAAGGGGACCCTGAAGTAGAAGAGCCATGTGGTGGAGCAGTGATCAAGAACATTTGAATCTGTAAAGATTTTAGACAGTGGTAAATGATTGTGGTATTTATAGACGGGAAAAAAAGGGCACCCTCCTAGAATAGTGCCTGTCTCATGTAATGTGAAACTCTTCTTTTCACACTTCATTGGTGCATTGTAGTGGTCATAATGGTGGGATTTGCTGACATATATTTGAACATGCACACAAAATAACCGTGAACATTGGCCAATATCATTCCAATATGTCCCTTTTCTCCCCTCCTCCCCTGGTGCCTTGACTCTACTGATCTTCCTTCAACTTTCATGATGAGACTCCCTTCCCAACTTTTCTTCTTTTCCCCCTCTAGCTTTAACAGAGGAAAAACATACGGCCCTTAACTTTCTGAGTTGCTTATTTCCATTAATGTTCTGAAGATCCATCCATCTTCCAGCATGACATAATTTCGTTCTTCTTTATGGCTGAATGAAATTCAGTGTGCATATACCAGAGGTTCTTTATCCATTCGTCCACTGATGTCACCTCGGCTGGTTCATGGGCATGTATGTGTCATTTTAGTATGATGACTTCGACCCACTGTGATAAATACCAAGCAGAGGTAGAGCTGGGTCGCAGGGTGGTCCATGGCTACTCCTGAGGAGCCTCCATCCCGATTGCCGTGGTGGTTGTGCTGATTTACATGCCAACCAACAGGGTGAGAGTCCTCTTTTCTCTCCAATTCTCTCCTTGTCACACTCATTTCTGTTTGTATTCTTGGTGGTTGCATTTGTCACTGAAGTGAGATAAAATCTCAGGGTAGTCTTGACTTGCAAGTATTTTCATATATTTGTTGGCCACTCACATATTTTTTTCTAAGACGTGTCTGTTTAGTTCATTTAGTTTCCCATTTGGTTATTGGGTTATTTGATAATTTGGTTATTTAATAATTGTGGTTTTGATGTTAAGTTTTTTGTTAATATTCTAAATATTCATCCTTTTTTAGAAGAGCCCCTCATAAAGATTTGCTTCCTTTCCGTAGGTTCTCTCTTCATATTCTAATTGTCTCCTTTGCTGTGCAGAACCTTCTTAATTTGATGCCGTCCTATTAGCTAACTTTTGGTGTTATCTCCTGAGCTTTGGCATCTTATTAAGAAAGTCATTGCCTCTGCCTGTAGGTTGGAGTATTGACTTTGTTTTTTTCTTGAAACTGCATAATTTCTGATCTAGTGGCTGGGTCTTTATTGCATTTTGTGTTGATTTTTTGCAGGGTGAGCGATAGTTCAGATCTCATTCTTCTGAATTTGGACAGGGGTGTAAAAGGACTGTTTCAGAGAGTAGATGTTAAAGACTGGGGTGCAGAAGAACTGTTGCAGAGTGCAGAAGTTGGATACTGAGGTGCAGAAGGACTGTTACAGAAAGTAGAGTTTGGAGACTGGGGTGCACAAGGATCATTGCAGAGAGCAGATGTTGAAGACTGGGGTTCAGAATAACTGTTGCAGAGAGCAGAGGTTAGAGACTGGGGTTAAGAAGAATCGTTGCAGATAGCAGAGGTTGGAGACTGGTGTGCAGAAGGACTGTTACAAAAAGCAGAGTTTGGAGAATTGGTTGCAGAAGGATCTTACAGAAAGCAGAGTTTGGAGACTGAGGTGCAGAAGGACTGTAACAGAGAGAAGAGTTTGTAGACTGTGGTGCAGGAAGACTGATACAGAAAGTAGAGGTTGGAGACTAGGGTGCAGAAGGACCATTACAGAGTGCAGAAGTTGGAGAGTGCGGTACAGAAGGACTGTTACAGAAAGCAGAGATTGGAAATTGGGGAGCAGAAGGACTGTTTTAGAGAACAGAGGTTGGATACTGGGTTGCAGAAGGACCGTTGAAGAAAGCAGAGGTTGGAGACTGGGTTGGAGAAGAATGTTACAGAGAGCAGAGATTGTAAACTGGGGTGCAGAAGGACCTTACAGAGAACAGAGGTTGGAGACTGGGGTGCAGAAGGAGTGTTAAGGAGAGGAAACGTTGGAGACTGGGGTGCAGAAGGATTGTTGCAGAGAGCAGAGGTTGGAGACAGGGGTGCAGAAGGACGGTTGCAGAGAGCAGAGGTTGGAGACTGAGGTGCAGAAAAACTGTTACAGAGAGCAGAGTTTTAAGAGTGAGGTGCAGAAGGATCGTTGAAGACAGCAGAAGTTGGAGACGGAGTTGCAGAAGAATCATTGAAGAGAGCAGAGGTGGAGACTGGGCTGCAGAAGGATCCTTACAGAGAGCACAGGTTGGAGACTGGGGTGCAGAAGGACTGTTGCAGAGAGCAGAGTTTTGAGACTGAGATGCAGAAAGACTGTTACACAGAGAAGACGTTGGAGATTGGTTTGAAGAATTATAATACAGAAAGCTGAGGTGGGAGCCTGGGGTGCAGAAAGACCGTTAAAGAGAGCAGAGGTTGGAGACTGTCGTGCAGAAGGACTGTTTAAGAGAGCAGAGTTTAAAGACTGGCTTGCAGAAGGCCTTGTACAGAGAGAACAGGTTGGAGACTGGGTTGCAAAAGGACTGTTATAGAGAGCAGACTTTTGAGGCTGGGTTGCAGAAGGATCTTAAAGAGAGCACAGGTTGGTGACTGAGGTGCAGGACGACTGTTAGAGAGAGCAGTGGTTGGAGACTGAGGTGCAGAAGGATCGTGAAGAGAGCAGAGGTTTCGACTGAGGTGCAGAAGGACTGTTACAGAGAGCAGAGGATGGAGGTGCAGAAGGACGGTTACAGAGAGCAGAGTTTGGTGACTGAGGTGCAGAAGGACTGTTACAGAAAGAAGAGGTTGGAAATTGAGGTGCAGAGGGACAGTTACAGAGACCAGAGGTTGGAGACTGGGGTGCAGAAGAACTGTTAAACGGACAGAGGTTGAAGACTGGAGTGTAGAAGGACTGTTGCAGAGAGAAGAGCTTGGAGACTTGGGTGCAGAAAGACTCTTGCAGAGAGCAGAATTTGGAGACTGAGGTGCAGAAGGACTGTTACGGAGAGAAGAGTTTGGTGACTGGTGTGCAGAAGGACTGTTGCAGATAGCAAAGGTTGGAAACTGGGGTGAAGAAGGACTGTTGCAGAGAGCAGGTGTTGGAGACATGGGTGCAGAAGGACTTTTGCAGAGAGTAGAATTTAGAGATTGAGGAGTACAAGACTGTTGCAGATAGCAGAGGTTGGAGATTGGGGTGAAGAAAGACTTATACAGAAAGCAGAGGTTGGGGACTGAGTTGCAGAAGGACCATTACAAACAGCAGTGTTTGGAGACTGCAATACAGCAGGACTGTTACAGAGAGCAAAGGTTGGAAACTGGAGAGGACAAGAAATGTTTCATAGTGAAGACGTTGGAGACTGGTGTGCAGTAGAACTGTTGCAGAGAGTAGAGGTAGGAGTCTGAGATGCAGTAAGACTGTTAAAGAGAGCAGAGTTTGGAGACTGGGGTGCAGAAGGACTGATGCAGAGAGCAAAGTATAGAGACTGGGGTGCAGAAGGCTGTTACAGAGAGCAGAGGTTGGAGAATGGGTACAGAAGGGCTGTTACAGAGAGCAGAGTTTGGAGACTCGGTTGCAGAAGAATATTACATAGAGCAGAGTTTAGAGACTGCGGTGCAGAAGGATTGTTACAGAGAGCAGAGGTTGGCGAGGGGTGCAGTAGGATTATTGCAGAGAGAAGAGGTTGGAGACTGGTGTGCAGAAGGATAGTTGCAGAGAGCAGAGGTTGGAGACTTGGGTGCAGAAGGACGGTTGCAGAGAGCAGAGTTTTGAGACTGGGGTGCAGAAGGATCATTGCAGAGAGCAGTGATTGGAAACTGTGTTGCAGAGGGACTGTTAAACAGAGCAGAATTTGATGACTGGAGTGTAGAAGGACTGTTGCAGAGAGCAGAGTTTGGAGACTGGGGTGCAGAAGGACTTTTATAGAGAGCAGATGGTAAATACTGAAATGCAGAAGGTCAGTTACAGAGAGCAGAGTTTGGAAACTTGGGTTCAGAAGGACTTATACAGAAAGCAGAGGTTGTAGACTTGGGTCCAGAATGAACTTTACAGAGAGCAGAGGTTGGAGACTGCAGTACAGAAGGACTTTGCAGAGTGCAGAGGTTGGAGAATGGGATGCAGAAGGACTGTTTCAGAGAGTAAATGTTAAAGACTGGAGTGCAAAGATCTGTTGCAGAGAGCTGAAGTTGGTAGACTAAGGTGCAGAAGGATTGTTGCAGGAAGCAGAGGTTGGAGACTGGGGTGAAAAAGGACTGATACACAGATCAGAGTTTGGAGATTGGGGTGCAGAAGGATCTTACAGAGAGCAGAGGTTGGAGAGTGGGGTGCAGAGGAACTGTTGCACAGAGCATAGGTTGAAGACTGGGGTGAAGAAAGACTGTTACAGAGAGCAGAGATAGGAGACAGGGTGGCAGAAGGATCTTACATAGAGTAGAGGTTGAAGACTGAGGTGCAGAAGAAATGTTACCAAGAGCAATGGTTGGAGACTGGGATGCAGAAAGATTTTTTCAGGGAGCAGAGGTTGGAGACTGACATGCTGAAGGACTCTTGCAGACAACAGAGGTTTGGGTATGGGGTGCAGAAGGACCGTTGCAGAGAGCAGATGTTGGAGACTGAGGTGCAGAAGGATTGTTATAGTGAGCAGAGGTGTCAGACTGCGGTGAAGAAGGACTGTTACGTAGATCAGAGTTAGGAGACTGGGATGCAGAAGGATCTTTCAGAGAGAAAAGGTTGGAAACTGCGGTGCAGACGAACTGTTGCACAGAGCAGAGGTTTGAGACTGGGGTGCAGAAGGACTGTTACAGTGAGCAGAGTTTGGAGACTGGGTTGCAGAAAGATCTTACGTAAAGCAGAGGTTGGGGACTGAGGTGCAGAAGAAATGATATCCAGAGCAGAGTTTGGAGACTGGGGTGAAGAAAGACTGTTGCCGAGAACAGAGGTTGGAGACTGTCGTGCACAAGGACCTTTGCAGAGAGCAGAGGTTGAACACTGGGGTGAAAAAAAGAATTTTACAGAGAGCAGAGTTAGGAAACTGGGGTGTAGAAGGATCTTACAGATTGCACAGGATGGAGACTTGGGTGCAGAAGGACTGTTACAGAGAGCAAACATTGGAGACTGAGTTGCGGACTTACTGTTTCAGAAAGCAGAGTTTAGAGACTGTGGTGCACAAGGATCCTTGCAGATTGCAGAGTTTTCAGACTGATGTACAGAAGGACTTTGCAGAGAGCAGAGGTTTGAGACTGGGGTGCATAAAGATCGTTGCAGAGAGCAGAGGCTATAGACTGGGGTACAGTAGGACCATTGCAGAAGTCAGTGTTTGGGAACTAAGGTGCAGAAAAATTGTTACAGAGAACAGAAGGTGGATTCTGGGTGCCAAAGGACTGTTGCAGAGAGCAGAGATTGGAAACTGTGGTTTAGAAAGAGTGTGACCGAGAGCAGAGGTTGAAGACTGGGGTGCAGAATTACTGTTACAGAGAGCAAAGTTTGGAGACAGGGTTGCAGAAGGATCTTACAGAGGGCAGAGTTTGGAGACTGAGGTAGAACAGGACTGTTAGAGAGAGCAGAGACTGGAGACTGGGTTGCAGTTAGATTGTTGCAGAGAACCGAGTTTTCAGACTTAGGTTCAGAAGGACTGTTGGAGATTACAGATGTTGGAGACTGTGGTGCAGAAGGATTTTGTATAGAGCAGAGGTTTGAGACTGTGGTGCAGAAGGACTGTTACAGAGAACAGAGGTTAAAGACTGCGGTTCAGAAGGCCTGTTACAGAGATCAAAGTTTGGTGAAGGGATGCAGAACGACTGTTACAGAAGGCAGAGTTTGGAGACTGGGTTGCAGAAGGATCGTACAGAGAGTAGAGGTTGGAGACTGAGGTGCAGAAGGACTGTTACAGAGAGTAGAGGTTGGATACAGAGGTGCAGAAGGACCATTGCAGAGAACAGAGTTGGAAACAGAGGTTAAGAAGGATTGTTACAGAGAGCAGAGGTTGGATTCTGGGGTGCCGAAGGACTGTTGCAGATAGTAGAGTTTGGAGAATGGGGTTAAGAAGGACTGTTGGAGAGAGTAGGTGCTGGAGACTTGGGTGCAGAAGGATTGTTGCAGAGAGCAGAATTTGGAGACTGAGTTGCAGAAGGACTGTTCCAGAGAGCAGAGGTTGGAGGCTGGTGTTCAGAAGGACGGATACAGAAAGAAGAGGTTGGAGACTAGGGTGCAGAAGGACCGTTGCAGAGAGCAGAGTTCGGAGACTGCAATAAAGGAGGACTGTTACAGAGAGCAGAGGTGGAAAAATGGTTTATAGAAGAACTGTTTCAGAGTGCAGATGTTGGAGACTGGGGTGCAGAAGAACTGTCGCAGAGAGCAGATATTGGAGACTGAGGTGCAGAAAAAATGTTACAGAGAGCAAAGTTTGGAGACTGGAGTGCAGAATTACTGATACAGAAAGCAGATGTTGAGACTGGGGTGCAGAAAGACCGTTACAGAAAGCAGAGGTTGAAGACTGTGGTAGAGAAGGACTGTTGCAGAGAGCAGAGGTTAGAGAATGGGGTGCAGAAGGACTGTTACAGAGAGCAGATGTTAGAGAATGGGGTGCAGAAGTAAGGTTTCAGAGTTTAGAGGTTGGAGACAGAGGTGCAGAAGGACTGTTACAGAAAGCAGAGGCTTGAGACTGGGGTGCAGAAGGACTGTTAAAGAGAACAGAGGTTGGAGATTGCGGGACAGAAGGACTGGTACAGAGAGCAGAGGTTGGAGACTGGGGAGTAGAAGGACTGATGCAGAGAACAGAGGTTGGAGACTGGGTTGCAGCAGGACCGTTGAAGAAAGCTGAGGTTGTAGACTGTGTTGGAGAAGGACTGTTGCATAGAGCAGATGTTGGATACTGGGGTGCATAAGAATCGTTGCAGAGAGCAGAGCTTGGAGACAGGGGTGCAGAAGGACGGTTGCAGATAGCAAAAGTTGGATTCTGAGGTGCAGAAAAACAGTTACAGAGAGCAGAGGTTGGAGACTGGGGTGCAGAAGGATAGTTAAAGAGAGCAGAAGTTGGAGACAGAGTTGCAGAAGAATAGTTGAAGAGAGCAGAGGTGGAGACTGGGCTGCAGAAGGATCGATGCAGAGAGAAGAGGTGGGAGACTGCGGTGCAAAAAAACTTTTATAGAGAGCACTGCTTAGAGACTGGGGTGAAGAAGGAATGTTGCAGAATGCAAAGGTTGGAGACTGGGTTGCAGAAGGATCTTACGTGGAGCAGAGTTTGAAGACTGAGGTGCAGAAGGACTGTAGCAGAGAGCAAATGTTGGAGCCTGGGATTCAGAAGGATCCTTGCAGATAGCAGAGGTTGGACACTGGGGTGCAGGAGGACTTTTACACAGAGCAGATGTTGAAGACTGAGCTGAAGAAGGACTGTTACAAAGAGCAGATTTGGGAGACAGGGGTGCTGTTCTGATAGAGAGCAGAAGTTGAAGACTGAGGTGTAGAAGGACTGTTACACAGAGCAGATGTTAAAGACTCGGGTGCAGAAGGATTATTGCAGAAATCAGAGTTTTCAGACTGAGGTACAGAAGAACTATTGCAGAGAGCAGATGTTGGTGATTGGGGTGCACAAGGACTGTTGCAGTGAGCAGGGGTTGGAAACTAGGGTGCAGAGGGATAGTTTCTGAGAGCAGAGGTTGGACACTGGGGTGCAGAAGGACTGATACAGAGATCAGAGGTTGGAGACTCGGGTGCAGAAGGTCTTTTACAGAGAGCAGAGTTTGGAGAGTGAGGTGCCAAAAAACTGTTACAGAGAGCAGAGTTTGGAGACTGGGTTGCAGAAAGATCTTACACAGAGCAAAGTTTGGAGACTGAGGTGTAGAAGCACTGTTGCAGAGATTATAGGTTGGAGACTCAGGTGCAGAAAGACCGTTGCAGAGAGGAGAGGTTGGAGACTGAGGTGAAGAAGGATTATTGCAAAGAGCAGTGGTTGGAGACTGGGGTCTAGAAGGACTATAGTAGAGAGCAGAGGTTGGAGACTAAGGTGCAGAGGGACAGTTACACAGAGCACAGGTTGGAGAATGTGGTGCAGAAGGACTGATAAATAAAGCAGAGGTTGGAGACTCGGGTGTATAAGTACCCTTAAAGAGAGCAGAGGTTGGAGAATGCAGTACAGAAGGACTGTTATAGAGAGCCGAGGTTGGAGACTGGGGTAAAGAAGGACTTTTTCAGAGAGCAAATGTTGGAGACTTGGGTGCAGAAGGACTGTTGCATGGAGCAGAGATTGGAGACTGAGGTACAGAAGAACTGTTACATAGAGCAGAGGATGGAGACTGGGGTGCAGAAGGACTGTTTTATAGAGCAGAGGTTGCAGACTGAGTTACAGAAGGACTGTTACCGAGAGCAGAGTTTTTAGACTGTGGTGCAAAACGACTGATACAGAAAGCAGAGGTTGGATACTGGGGTGCATAAGGACCCTTACAGAGAAAAGCGGTTTGAGACTGCGGTACAGAAGGACCGTTACAGAAAACAGATGTTGGAAACTGGGGTGCATAAGAACTGATGTAGAGACCAGAGGTTGTAGACTGGGGTGCTGAAGGATCGTTGGGCCGAGTAGAGTATGGAGACTGGGGTGTAGAAGGTCCGTTGCAGAGAGCAGAGTTTGGAAACTGCGGTGTAGAAAAACTTTTTCAGAGAGCAGACGTTGGAGACTGGGTTTAGAAGAAACGTTGGTGGGAGCAAAGTATGGAGACTGGGGTCTAGAAATACTGTTGCAGAGAGCAGAGTTTGAAAACTGGGGTGTAGAGGGATTGTTTCAGATAGCAGATGTTGGAGACTTTAGTGCAGAAGGACTGTTTTATAGAGCAGAGGTTGGAGACTGAGTTACAGAAGGACTGTAAAGAGAGCAGAGGTTGGAGACTGGGGTGCAGAAGGATTATTGCAGAGAGCAGAGTTTTAAGACTGAGGTACAGAAGAACTGTTGCAGAGAGCAGATGTTGGAGATTGGGGTTCAGAAGGACTGTTGCAGCGAGCAGAGGTTTGAGACTAGGGTGCAGAAGGATCGTTGCAGAGAGCAGAAGTTGGAGACTGGGGTGCAGAAGGACGGTTGCAGGAAGCAGAGTTTGAAGACTGAGGTGAAGAAGGACTGTAAAGAGAGCAGAGGTTTGTTACTGGGGTGCAGAAAGACTGATACAGAAAGCAGAGGTTGGAGACAGGGGTGCCGAAGGACTGTTGCAGAGAGCAGAGTTTGGAGACTGGGGTAGAAAAGGACTGTTGCAGAGAGCAGATTTTGAAGACTTGGGTGCAGAAGGATCAGTGGTGCGAGCAGAGTATGGAGACTGGGGTGTAGTAAAACTGTTGCAGAGAACAGAGTTTTGAGTCTGAGATGCAGAAGGACCATTGCAGAAAGCAGAGGTTGGAGACTGGGGTGCAGATGGAATGTTGCAGAGAGCAGAAATTAGAGACTCGGGTGCATATAGACTATTGCAGAGAGCAGAGGTTTCAGTCTGAGGTGCAGAAGAACTCATACAGACAGCAGAGTTTCGAGAATGTGGTGCTAAAAGACTGATACAGAAAGCAGAGGTTGGAGAATGTGGTGCAGAAGGACCCTTACAGCGAACAGAGTTTTGAGACTATGGTACAGAAGGACTGTTACAGAGGGCAGAGGTTTTAGACTGGGGTGCAGAGTAACTATTGTAGAGATCAAAGATTGAAGACTAGGGTGCAGAAGGACCATTTCAGAAAGCAGAGGTTGAAGACTGGGTTTCAGAAGGATCTTAGAGAGACCAGAGTTTGGACACTGAGGTGCATAAGGACTGTTGCAGAGAGCAGAGGTTAGAGATTGAGGTGCAATAGAACTCTTGCAGAGAACAGAGGTTGGAGTCTGAGATGCAGAAGGACTGTTACAGAGAGCAGGGGTTGGAGACTGGGGTGCAGAATGACTGATACATAACGCAGAGTTTGGAGACTCGGGTGCAGAATAACCGTTATGGAGAGCAGAGGTTGGAGACTGCAGTACAGAAGGACTGTTACAGAGAGCAGAGGTGGAAGCCTGGGGTGCAGAAGGATTGTGGCAGAGAGCAGAGGTTGCAGAGTCAGGTGCAGACTGACTGTTACAGAGAGCAGAGTTTGGAGACTGGGGTGCAGATTGATTATTGCAGAGAGCAGAGTTTTCAGACTGAGGTTCAGAAGAACTTTTGCAGAGAGAAGATGTTGGAAACTGGGTTTCACAAGGACTGTTGCAGAGAGCAGAGGTTGGAGATTGGTGTGCAGAAGGATCTTTGCAGAGAGCAGAGTTTGGAGAATGTGGTGCAGAATGATCTTTGCAGAGAGCACAGGTTGGAGACTGGGGTGCAGAAGGAATTTTGCAGAGAGCAGTATTTGGAGACTTGGGTTCAGAACTACTGTTGCAGAACGAAGAGGTTGGAGACTGAGGTTCAGAAAGACTGTTACATTGAGCAGAGGTTGGAGACTGCGGTACAGAAGGACTGATAGAGAAAGAAGATGTTGGAGACTGGGGTGCAGAAAAACCGTTTCAGAGAGCAATTGTTGAAGAATCCAGTACAGAAGAACAGTTACAGCGAGCAGAGGTTGGAGACTGGTTTGCAGAAAGATCTTACAGAGAGCAGATGTTGGAGAGTGGGGGTGCAAAAGGACTGTTGTAGAGAGCAGAGGTTAGAGATTGGGGTTCAGAATGATCATTGCAGAGAGTAGAGGTTGGAGACTGGGGTTCTGAAGACCTCTTACAGAGAGCAGAGTTTGGAGACTGGGGTACATAAGGCCTGTTAGAGAGCAAAGTTAAGAGACTGGGTGCAGAAAAACTGTTACAGAGAGCAGAGTTTGAAGACTGGGTTTCAAAAGGGTCTTACAGAAAGCAGAGTTTGGAGACTAAGGTACAGAAGGACTGTTACTAAAAGCAGAGGTAGGAGACTGGGTGCAGAAGGATTATTGCAGAGAGCAGAGATTTCAGACTGAGGTAAAGAAGAACTGTTGCAGAGAGCAGATGTTGTAGACTGGGTTACACAAGGACTGTTACAGCGAGCACAGATATGAGACTGGGGTGCAGAAGGATCGTTGCAAAGAGCAGAGGTTGGAGACTGGGGTGAAGATGGACTTACACAGAGAGCAGAGTTCTGAGACTGGGGTTCAGAAGGCCTGTTACAGAGAGCAGAGTTTGGATACTGGCATGATGAAGGACTGTTACAGAGAGCAGAGTTTGGAGATTGGGGTGCAGCAGCACTGTTACAGAGAGTGGACGTTGGAGACTGAGGTGCAGAAGGACCCTTGCAGAGAGCAAAAGTTGGAGACTGAGGTTCAGAAGGATTGTTACAGAGAGCAGAGATTGGAGACTGGGGTGCAGAAGGACTGTTGCACAGAGCAGAGGTTTTAGACCGGATGTAGAAGGACTGTTGCAGAGAGTAGAGGTCGGAGATTGGGGTCCAGAAAGACTGTAGCAGAAAGCTGACTTGGAGTCTAAGGTGCAGAAGTACAGTTACAAAGAGCAGAGTTTGGTGACTGGGGTGCAGAAGGACTGATATAGAAAGCAGAGGTTCGAGACTCAGGTGCAGAAGTACCCTTAGAGAGAGCAGAGGTTGGAGAATGCAGTACAGAAGAACTGTTACAGAGAGCAGAGATTAGAGACTGGGGTGGAGAATGACTGTTGAAGAGAGCAGATGTTGGACAGTGGGGTGCAAAAGCACTGCTGCAAAGAGCAGAAGATGGAGACTCGGGTGAAAAAGGACTGTTGCAGAGACCAGAGATTGCAGACAGAGTTGCAGAAGGATTGATGTAGGGAACAGATGTTGGAGCCTGGGGTGCAGAAGGATCATTTAGGTGAGCAGAGTATGTAGACTAGGGTGTAGAGGGACTTTTGCAGAGAGCAGATTTTGGAGACTTGGGTGCAGAAGGACTGTAGCATAGAGCAGTGATTGGAGACTGAGGTACAGAAGGACGGTTACAGAGAGCAGAGTTTGGAGACTGGGGTGCAGTTGGATTATTGCAGAGAGCAGAGTCTTCAGACTGATGTAGAGAAGAACTGTTGCAGGAAGCAGATGTTGAAGACTGGGGTTCACAAGGACTGTTGCATCTAGCAGAGGTTTGAAACTGGTGTGCAGAAGAATCCTTGCAGAGAGCAGAGGTTGGAGACTGAGGTGCAGAAGGATCGTTGCAGAGAGCAGAGGTTCGAGACTGGGTGCAGAAAGACTTTCGCAGAGAGCAAAGGTTGGAGACTTGGGTGCAGAAGGAATGTTGCGGAGAGCAGAGGTTGGAGATTTGTTTGCAGAAAGAATGTTGCAGAAAGCAGAGGTTTTAGACTGAGGTGCAGAAGGACTGTTGCAGAGAGCAGAGGTTAAAGACTGGGGTGCAGAAGGACTGTTACAGAGAGGAGACATTGGAGACTGGGTTTCAGAAGGATCTTACAGAGAAAAGAGTTTGGAGACTGAGGTGCAGAAGGACTGTTATAGATAGCGGAGGTTCGAGACTGAGGTGCAGAAGGATCGTTACAGAGAACAGAGGTTGGAGACTGGGGTGCAGATGGACTTTTACAGAGAACAATGGTTTGATACTGGGGTGAAGAAGGAATGTTGCAGACAGCAGAGTTTGGAGACTGAGTTTCAGAAGGACTGTTGCTGAGAGTAGAGGTTGGAGATTGGCGTGCATAAGGACTGTTGCAGAAAGCAGAGGTTTTAGACTGCAATGTATAAGGACTGTGGCAGAGAGTAGAGTTTGGAAATTGGGGTCCAGAAAGAGTGTAGCAGAAAGCAGAGGTTGGAGACTAAGGTGCAAAAAACAGTTAATCAGAGCACAGTTTGGAGACTGGGGTGCAGAAAGACTGATACAGAAAGCAGAGGTTGGAGACTCGTGTGCAGAAGTACCCTTACGGAGAGCAGAGTTTGGAGAATGCAGTACAGATGGTCTGTTACAGAGAGCAGAGGTTGGAGACTAGGGTGGAGAATTACTGTTGCAGAGAGCAGATGTTGGAGACTGGGGTGCAAAAGGACTGTTGTAGAGAGTAGAGGATGGATACTGTGGTGCAGAAAAACTGTTGCAGAGAGCAGAGGTTGCAGACTGAGTTGCAGAAGGACTGTTAGAGAGGGAAGAGTTTAGAGACAGTGGTGCAAAACGACTGATACAGAAAGCAGAGGTTTGATACTGGGGTGCATAAGGACCCTTACAGAAAACAGAGGTTGGAGACGGTGGTACAGATTGACTGTTACAGAGAGTCGAGGTTGGAGACTGGTGTGCAGAAGAACTTATGTAGAGAACAAAGTTTGGAGACTGGGTTGCATAAGGATTGTTGAGGCAAGCAGAGTATGGAGACTAGGGTGCAGATGGACTGTTGAAGAGAGCAGAGTTTTCAGAATGAGGTAGAAAAGAACTTTTGCAGGAAGCAGATGTTTGAGACTGGGACTCAAACACAAAGACTGTTGCAGCAAGCAGAGGTTTGAGACTAGGGTGCAGAAGGATCGTTGCCGAGAGCACAGGTTGGAGACTGAGGTGCAGAAGGAATGTTGCGGAGAGCAGAGTTTGAAGACTTGAGTGCAGTAGGACTGTTTCAGAAAGCAGTGTTTGGAGACTGAGGTGCAGAAGGACTGTTACAGAAAGTGGAGGTTAGAGTCTGAGGTGCAGAAGGATCGTTAGAAAAAGTAGAGTTTGGAGACTGGGGTGCAGACGGACTTTTACAGAGAGCACAGGTTTGATACTGGGAAGCAGAAGGAATGTTGCAGAGAGCAGAGGTTGGAGACTGGGATGCAGAAGTAGTGCTGCTGAAAGCAGAGGTTGGAGACTGAGGTGCAGAAGGACTGTTACAGAGAGCACAGGTTGGAGACTGGGGTGCAGAAGGATTATTGCAGACAGTAGATTTGTCAGACTGAGGTACAGAAGAAATGTTGAAGAGAGCAGATGTTGTAGACTGGGTTGCCCAAGGACTGTTGCAGAGAGCAGAGGTTGGAGACTGGGGTGCAGAAGGATCGTTGCAGTGAGCAGACGTTAGAGACTGGG
>NW_027521548.1:0-73299 GCF_052094955.1 Ictidomys tridecemlineatus
CCACTAGGCTCGCCAAATTTCGTTCTTCTAGGTTAAACCGTTCGTTGGCAGTAACCGGTTTCATTTTGAGGTTTCACTCTGTTTTCTCCTATAGGGATACATGTATTTGGAACTCTAACTCAAACACGGTTTGTGCTAGCTCTTTGAAACGTGACACCATAAAGCAGTATCAAGTTCTATCTCTATGGTTTGTTTGCTGTTGATGTAGCCCTAAGCAGAGACTGGCGAGAATCACTTTCATGGAAAGGGCCTGCCAAGCTTCCAAAAAACTACGAGTTGCCCGAAATCTCAGCACACACTTTTTCGCCCAATCTTGATGAAACTTTCAGGTAATGATCAGTACACCAATCCCACTTGGCTCGCAAATTTCGTTCTTCTAGGTTAAACCGTTCGTTGGCAGTAACCGGTTTCATATTGAGGTTACACTCTGTTTTCTCCTACAGGGATACATGTATTTGGAACACTAAATCAAACACGGTTTTTGCTAGCTCATTGAAACTTGACACAATACAGCAGTTTCAAGTTCTATCTCTATGGTTTGTTTGCTGTTGATGTAGCCCTAAGCAGAGACTGGCGAGAATCACTTTCATGGAAAGGGCCTGCCAAGCTTCCAAAAAACTACGAGTTGCCTGAAATCTCAGCACACCCTTTTTCACCCAATCTTGATGAAACTTTCAGGTAATGATCAGTACACCAATCCCACTTGGCTCGCCAAATTTCGTTCTTCTAGGTTAAACCGTTCGTTGGCAGTAACCGGTTTCATTTTGAGGTTTCACTCTGTTTTCTCCTATAGGGATACATGTATTTGGAACTCTAAATCAAACACGGTTTGTGCTAGCTCTTTGAAACTTGACACAATAAAGCAGTTTCAAGTTCTATCTCTATGGTTTGTTTGCTGTTGATGTAGCCCTAAGCAGAGACTGGCGAGAATCACTTTCATGGAAAGGGCCTGCCAAGCTTCCAAAAAAGTACGAGTTGCCCGAAATCTCAGCACACACTTTTTCACCCAATCTTGATGAAACTTTCAGGTAATGATCAGTACACCAATCCCACTTGGCTCGCCAAATTTCGTTCTTCTATGTGAAACCGTTCGTTGGCAGTAACCGGTTTCATTTTGAGGTTTCACTCTGTTTTCTCCTATAGGGATACATGTATTTGGAACTCTAAATCAAACACGGTTTGTGCTAGATCTTTGAAACTTGACACAATAAAGCAGTTTCAAGTTCTATCTCTATGGTTTGTTTGCTGTTGATGTAGCCCTAAGCAGAGACTGGCGAGAATCACTTTCATTGAAAGGGCCTGCCAAGCTTCCAAAAAACTACGAGTTGCCTGACATCTCAGCACACAATTTTTCACCCAATCTTGATGAAACTTTCAGGTAATGATCAGTACACCAATCCCACTTGGCTCGCCAAATTTCGTTCTTCTAGGTTAAACCGTTCGTTGGCAGTAACCGGTTTCATTTTGAGGTTTCACTCTGTTTTCTCCTATAGGGATACATGTATTTGGAACTCTAAATCAAACACGGTTTGTGCTAGCTCTTTGAAACTTGACACAATAAAGCAGTTTCAAGTTCTATCTCTATGGTTTGTTTGCTGTTGATGTAGCCCTAAGCAGAGACTGGCGAGAATCACTTTCATGGAAAGGGCCTGCCAAGCTTCCAAAAAACTACGAGTTGCCCGAAATCTCAGCACACACTTTTTCACCCAATCTTGATGAAACTTTCAGGTAATGATCAGTACACCAATCCCACTTGGCTCGCCAAATTTCGTTCTTCTATGTGAAAACCGTTCGTTGGCAGTAACCGGTTTCATTTTGAGGTTTCACTCTGTTTTCTCCTATAGGGATACATGTATTTGGAACTCTAAATCAATCACGGTTTGTGCTAGCTCTTTGAAACGTGACACAATAAAGCAGTATCAAGTTCTATCTCTATGGTTTGTTTGCTGTTAATGTAGCCCTAAGCAGAGACTGGCGAGAATCACTTTCATGGAAAGGGCCTGCCAAGCTTCCAAAAACCTACGAGTTGCCCGAAATCTCAGCACACATTTTTTCACCCAATCTTGATGAAACTTTCAGGTAATGATCAGTACACCAATCCCACTTGGCTTGCAAATTTCGTTCTTCTAGGTTAAACCGTTCGTTGGCAGTAACCGGTTTCATATTGAGGTTTCACTCTGTTTTCTCCTACAGGGATACATGTATTTGGAACACTAAATCAAACACGGTTTTTGCTAGCTCATTGAAACTTGACACAATACAGCAGTTTCAAGTTCTATCTCTAAGGTTTGTTTGCTGTTGATGTAGCCCTAAGCAGAGACTGGCGAGAATCACTTTCATGGAAAGGGCCTGCCAAGCTTCCAAAAAACTACGAGTTGCCTGAAATCTCAGCACACCCTTTTTCACCCAATCTTGATGAAACTTTCAGGTAATGATCAGTACACCAATCCCACTTGGCTCGCCAAATTTCGTTCTTCTAGGTTAAACCGTTCGTTGGCAGTAACCGGTTTCATTTTGAGGTTTCACTCTGTTTTCTCCTATAGGGATACATGTATTTCAAACTCTAAATCAAACACGGTTTGTGCTAGCTCTTTGAAACTTGACACAATAAAGCAGTTTCAAGTTCTATCTCTATGGTTTGTTTGCTGTTGATGTAGCCCTAAGCAGAGACTGGCGAGAATCACTTTCAAGGAAAGGGCCTGCCAAGCTCCCAAAAAACTACGAGTTGCCTGAAATCTCAGCACACACTTTTTCACCCAATCTTGATGAAACTTTCAGGTAATGATCAGTACACCAATCCCACTTGGCTCGCCAAATTTCGTTCTTCTAGGTTTAACCGTTCGTTGGCAGTAACCGGTTTCATTTTGAGGTTTCACTCTGTTTTCTCCTATAGGGATACATGTATTTGGAACTCTAAATCAAACACGGTTTGTGCTAGCTCTTTGAAACTTGACACAATAAAGCAGTTTCAAGTTCTATCTCTATGGTTTGTTTGCTGTTGATGTAGCCCTAAGCAGAGACTGGTGAGATTCACTTTCATGGAAAGGGCGTGCCAAGCTTCCAAAAAACTAGGTGTTTCCTGAAATCTCAGCACACACTTTTTCACCCAATCTTGATGAAACTTTCAGGTAATGAACAGTACACCAATCCCACTTGGCTCGCCAAATTTCGTTCTTCTAGGTTAAACCGTTCGTTGGCAGTAACCGGTTTCATTTTGAGGTTTCACTCTGTTTCCTCCTATAGGGATACATGTATTTGGAACACTAAATCAAACACGGTTTGTGCTAGCTCTTTGAAACTTGACACAATAAAGCAGTTTCAAGATCTATCTCTATGGTTTGTTTGCTGTTGATGTAGCCCTAAGCAGAGACTGGCAAGAATCACTTTCATGGAAAGGGCCTGCCAAGCTTCCAAAAAACTACGAGTTGCCCGAAATCTCAGCACACCCTTTTTCACTCAATCTTGATGAAACTTTCAGGTAATGATCAGTACACCAATCCCACTTGGCTCGCCAATTTCGTTCTTCTAGGTGAAACCGTTCGTTGGCAGTAACCGGTTTCATTTTGAGGTTTCACTCTGTTTTCTCCTATAGGGATACATGTATTTGGAACTCTAAATCAAACACGGTTTGTGCTAGCTCTTTGATACTTGACACCATAAAGCAGTTTCAAGTTCTGTCTCTATGGTTTGCTTGCTGTTGATGTAGCCCTAAGCAGAGACTGGCGAGAATCACTTTCATGGAAAGGGGCTGCCAAGCTTCCAAACAAATACGAGTTGCCTGAAATCTCAGCACACACTTTTTCACCCAATCTTGATGAAACTTTCAGGTAATGATCAGTACACCAATCCCACTTGGCTCGCCAAATTTCGTTCTTCTAGGTGAAACCGTTCGTTGGCAGTAACCGGTTTCATTTTGAGGTTTCACTCTGTTTTCTCCTATAGGGATACATGTATTTGGAACTCTAAATCAAACACGGTTTGTGCTAGCTCTTTGAAACTTGACACCATAAAGCAGTTTCAAGTTCTATCTCTATGGTTTGTTTGCTGTTGATGTAGCCCTAAGCAGAGACTGGCGAGAATCACTTTCATGGAAAGGGCCTGCCAAGCTTCCAAAAAACTACGAGTTGCCTGAAATCTCAGCACACACTTTTTCACCCAATCTTGATGAAACTTTCAGGTAATGATCAGTACACCAATCCCACTTGGCTCGCCAAATTTCGTTCTTCTAGGTGAAACCGTTCGTTGGCAGTAACTGGTTTCATTTTGAGGTTTCACTCTGTTTTCTCCTATAGGGATACATGTATTTGGAACTCTAAATCAAACACGGTTTGTGCTAGCTCTTTGAAACTTGACACCATAAAGCAGTTTCAAGTTCTGTCTCTATGGTTTGTTTGCTGTTGATGTAGCCCTAAGCAGAGACTGGCGAGAATCACTTTCATGAAAAGGGCCTGCCAAGCTTCCAAAAAACTACGAGTTGCCTGAAATCTCAGCACACACTTTTTCACCCAATCTTGATGAAACTTTCAGGTAATGATCAGTACACCAATCCCACTTGGCTCGCCAAATTTCGTTCTTCTAGGTGAAACCGTTCGTTGGCAGTAACCGGTTTCATTTTGAGGTTTCACTCTGTTTTCTCCTATAGGGATACATGTATTTGGAACTCTAAATCAAACACGGTTTGTGCTAGCTCTTTGAAACTTGACACCATAAAGCAGTTTCAAGTTCTATCTCTATGGTTTGTTTGCTGTTGATGTAGCCCTAAGCAGAGACTGGCGAGAATCACTTTCATGGAAAGGGCCTGCCAAGCTTCCAAAAAACTACGAGTTGCCTGAAATCTCAGCACACACTTTTTCACCCAATCTTGATGAATCTTTCAGGTAATTATCAGTACACCAATCCCACTTGGCTCGCCAAATTTCGTTCTTCTAGGAGAAACAGTTCGTTGGCAGTAACCGGTTTCATTTTGAGGTTTCACTCTGTTTCTCCTATAGGGATACATGTATTTGGAACTCTAAATCAAACACGGTTTGTGCTAGCTCTTTGAAACTTGACACCATAAAGCAGTTTCAAGTTCTATCTCTATGGTTTGTTTGCTGTTGAAGTAGCCCTAAGCAGAGACTGGCGAGAATCACTTTCATGGAAAGGGCCTGCCAAGCTTCCAAAAAACTACGAGTTGCCTGAAATCTCAGCACACACTTTTTCACCCAATCTTGATGAAACTTTCAGGTAATGATCAGTACACCAATCCCACTTGGCTCGCCAAATTTCGTTCTTCTAGGTGAAACCGTTCGTTGGCAGTAACCAGTTTCATTTTGAGGTTTCACTCTGTTTTCTCCTATAGGGATACATGTATTTGGAACTCTAAATCAAACACGGTTTGTGGTAGCTCTTTGAACTTGACACCATAAAGCAGTTTCAAGTTCTATCTCTATGGTTTGTTTGCTGTTGATGTAGCCCTAAGCAGAGACTGGCGAGAATCACTTTCATGGAAAGGGCCTGCCAACTTCCAAAAAACTACGAGTTGCCTGAAATCTCAGCACACACTTTTTCACCCAATCTTGATGAAACTTTCAGGTAATGATCAGTACACCAATCCCACTAGGCTCGCCAAATTTCTTTCTTCTAGGGGAAACCGTTCGTTGGCAGTAACCGGTTTCATTTTGAGGTTTCACTCTGTTTTCTCCTACAGGGATACATGTATTTGGAACTCTAAATCAAACACGGTTTGTGCTAGCTCTTTGAAACTTGACACCATAAAGCAGTTTCAAGTTCTATCTCTATGGTTTGTTTGCTATTGATGTAGCCCTAAGCAGAGACTGGCGAGAATCACTTTCATGGAAAGGGCCTGCCAAGCTTCCAAAAAACTACGAGTTGCCTGAAATCTCAGCACACACTTTTTCACCCAATCTTGATGACACTTTCAGGTATTGATCACCAATGCCACTTGGCTCGCCAAATTTCGTTCTTCTAGGTGAAACCGTTCGTTGGCAGTAACCGGTTTCATTTTGAGGTTTCACTCTGTTTTCTCCTATAGGGATACATGTATTTGGAACTCTAAATCAAACACGGTTTGTGCTAGCTCTTTGAAACTTGACACCATAAAGCGGTTTCAAGTTCTATCTCTATGGTTTGTTTGCTGTTGATGTAGCCCTAAGCAGAGACTGGCGAGAATCACTTTCATGGAAAGGGCCTGCCAAGCTTCCAAAAAACTACGAGTTGCCTGAAATCTCAGCACACACTTTTTCACCCAATCTTGATGAAACTTTCAGGTAATGATCAGTACACCAATCCCACTTGGCTTGCCAAATTTTGTTCTTCTAGGTGAAACCGTTCGTTGGCAGTAACCGGTTTCATTTTGAGGTTTCACTCTGTTTTCTCCTATATGGATACATGTTTTTGGAACTCTAAATCAAACACGGTTTGTGCTAGCTCTTTGAAACTTGACACCATAAAGCAGTTTCAAGTTCTATTTCTATGGTTTGTTTGCTGTTGATGTAGCCCTAAGCAGAGACTGGCGAGAATCACTTTCATGGAAAGGGCCTGCCAAGCTTCCAAAAAACTACGAGTTGCCTGAAATCACAGCACACACTTTTTCACCCAATCTTGATGAAACTTTCACGTAATGATCAGTACACCAATCCCACTTGGCTCGCCAAATGTCGTTCTTCTAGGTGAAACCGTTCGATGGCAGTAACCGGTTTCATTTTGAGGTTTCACTCTGTTTTCTCCTATAGGGATACATGTATTTGGAACTCTAAATCAAACACGGTTTGTGCTAGCTCTTTGAAACTTGACACCATAAATCAGTTTCAAGTTCTATCTCTATGGTTTGTTTGCTGTTGATGTAGCCCTAAGCAGAGACTGGCGAGAATCACTTTCATGGAAAGGGCCTGCCAAGCTTCCAAAAAACTACGAGTTGCCTGAAATCTCAGCACACACTTTTTCACCCAATCTTGATGAAACTTTCAGGTAATGATCAGTACACCAATCCCACTTGGCTCGCCAAATTTCATTTTTCTAGGTGAAACCGTTCGTTGGCAGTAACTTGTTTCATTTTGAGGTTTCACTCTGTTTTCTCCTATAGGGATACATGTATTTGGAACTCTAAATCAAACACGGTTTGTGCTAGCTCTTTGAAACTTGACACCATAAGCAGTTTCAAGTTCTATCTCTATGGTTTGTTTGCTGTTGATGTAGCCCTAAGCAGAGACTGGCGAGAATCACTTTCATGGAAAGGGCCTGCCAAGCTTCCAAAAAACTAGGAGTTGCCTGAAATCTCAGCACACACTTTTTCACCCAATCTTGATGAAACTTTCAGGTAATTATCAGTACACCAATCCCACTTGGCTCGCCAAATTTCGTTCCTCTAGGTGAAACCGTTCGTTGGCAGTAACCGGTTTAATTTTGAGGTTTCACTCTGTTTCTCCTATAGGGATACATGTATTTGGAACTCTAAATCAAACACGGTTTGTGCTAGCTCTTTGAAACTTGACACCATAAAGCAGTTTCAAGTTCTATCTCTATGGTTTGTTTGCTGTTGAAGTAGCCCTAAGCAGAGACTGACCAGAATCACTTTCATGGAAAGGGCCTGCCAAGCTTCCAAAAAACTACGAGTTGCCTGAAATCTCAGCACACACTTTTTCACCCAATCTTGATGAAACTTTCAGGTAATGATCAGTACACCAATCCCACTTGGCTCGCCAAATTTCGTTCTTCTAGGTGAAACCGTTCGTTGGCAGTAACCGGTTTCATTTTGAGGTTTCACACTGTTTTCTTCTATAGGGATACATGTATTTGGAACTCTAAATCAAACACGGTTTGTGCTAGCTCTTTGAAACTTGACACCATAAAGCAGTTTCAAGTTCTATCTCTATGGTTTGTTTGCTGTTGATGTAGCCCTAAGCACAGACTGGCGAGAATCACTTTCATGGAAAGGGCCTGCCAAGCTTCCAAAAAACTACGAGTTGCCTGAAATCTCAGCACACACTTTTTCACCCAATCTTGATGAAACTTTCAGGTAATGATCAGTACACCAATCCCACTTGGCTCGCTAAATTTCGTTCTTCTAGGTGAAACCGTTCGTTGGCAGTAACCGGTTTCATTTTGAGGTTTCACTCTGTTTTCTCCTATATGGATACATGTATTTGGAACTCTAAATAAAACACGGTTTGTGCTAGCTCTTTGAAACTTGACACCATAAAGCAGTTTCAAGTTCTATCTCTATGGTTTGTTTGCTGTTGATGTAGCCCTAAGCAGAGACTGGCGAGAATCACTTTCATGGAAAGGGCCTGCCAAGCTTCCAAAAAACTACGAGTTGCCTGAAATCTCAGCACACACTTTTTCACCCAATCTTGATGAAACTTTCACGTAATGATCAGTACACCAATCCCACTTGGCTCGCCAAATGTCGTTCTTCTAGGTGAAACCGTTCGTTGGCAGTAACCGGTTTCATTTTGAGGTTTCACTCTGTTTTCTCCTATAGGGATACATGTATTTGGAACTCTAAATCAAACACGGTTTGTGCTAGCTCTTTGAAACTTGACACCATAAAGCAGTTTCAAGTTCTATCTCTATGGTTTGTTTGCTGTTGATGTAGCCCTAAGCAGAGACTGGCGAGAATCACTTTCATGGAAAGGGCCTGCCAAGCTTCCAAAAAACTACGAGTTGCCTGAAATCTCAGCACACACTTTTTCACCCAATCTTGATGAAACTTTCAGGTAATGATCAGTACACCAATCCCACTTGGCTCGCCAAATTTCATTTTTCTAGGTGAAACCGTTCGTTGGCAGTAACTGGTTTCATTTTGAGGTTTCACTCTGTATTCTCCTATAGGGATACATGTATTTGGAACTCTAAATCAAACACGGTTTGTGCTAGCTCTTTGAAACTTGACACCATAAAGCAGTTTCAAGTTCTATCTCTATGGTTTGTTTGCTGTTGATGTAGCCCTAAGCAGAGACTGGCGAGAATCACTTTCATGGAAAGGTCCTGCCAAGCTTCCAAAAAACTACGAGTTGCCTGAAATCTCAGCACACACGTTTTCACCCAATCTTGATGAAACTTTCAGGTAATTATCAGTACACCAATCCCACTTGGCTCGCCAAATTTCGTTCTTCTAGGAGAAACAGTTCGTTGGCAGTAACCGGTTTCATTTTGAGGTTTCACTCTGTTTCTCCTATAAGGATACATGTATTTGGAACTCTAAATCAAACACGGTTTGTGCTAGCTCTTTGAAACTTGACACCATAAAGCAGTTTCAAGTTCTATCTCTATGGTTTGTTTGCTGTTGAAGTAGCCCTAAGCAGAGACTGGCGAGAATCACTTTCATGGAAAGGGCCTGCCAAGCTTCCAAAAAACTACGAGTTGCCTGAAATCTCAGCACACACTTTTTCACCCAATCTTGATGAAACTTTCAGGTAATGATCAGTACACCAATCCCACTTGGCTCGCCAAATTTCGTTCTTCTAGGTGAAACCGTTCGTTGGCAGTAACCGGTTTCATTTTGAGGTTTCACTCTGTATTCTCCTATAGGGATACATGTATTTGGAACTCTAAATCAAACACGGTTTGTGCTAGCTCTTTGAAACTTGACACCATAAAGCAGTTTCAAGTTCTATCTCTATGGTTTGTTTGCTGTTGATGTAGCCCTAAGCAGAGAGTGGCGAGAATCACTTTCATGGAAAGGGCCTGCCAAGCTTCCAAAAAACTACGAGTTGCCTGAAATCTCAGCACACACTTTTTCACCCAATCTTGATGAAACTTTCAGGTAATGATCAGTCCACCAATCCCACTTGGCTCGCCAAATTTCGATCTTCTAGGTGAAACTATTCGTTGGCAGTAACCAGTTTTATTTTGAGGTGTCACTCTATTTTCTCCTACAGGGTACATGTATTTGGAACTCTAAATGAAACACGGTTTGTGCTAGCTCTTTGAAACTTGACACCATAAAGCAGTTTTCAAGTTCTATCTCTATGGTTTGTTTACTGTTGAAGTAGCCCTAAGCAGAGACTGGCGAGAATCACTTTCATGGAAAGGGCCTGCCAAGCTTCCAAAAAACTACGAGTTGCCTGAAATCTCAGCACACACTTTTTCACCCAATCTTGATGAAACTTTCAGGTAATGATCAGTAAACCAATCCCACTTGACTCGCCAAATCTCGTTCTTCTAGGTGAAACCGTTCGTTGGCAGTAACCGGTTCATTTTGAGGTTTCACTCTGGTTTTCTCCTATAGGGCTACATGTCTTGAACATCAAAAAAACTCAGGTAGAGATAGAAACTCTTTGAAACTGACACAAAAAAGCAGTTTCAATTTCTATCTCTATAGTTTTTTTGCTGTTGATGTAGCCCTAAGCAGAGACTGGCGAGAATCACTTTCATGGAAAGGGCCTGCCAAGCTTCCAAAAAACTACGAGTTGCCTGAAATCTCAGCACACACTTTTTCACCCAATCTTAATGAAACTTTCAGGTAATGATCAGTACAACAATCCCACTTGGCTCGCCAAATCTCGTTCTTCTAGGTGAAACCGTTTGTTGGCAGTAACCGGTTTCATTTTGAGGTTTCACTCTGTTTTCTCCTATAGGGGATACATGTATTTGGAACACTAAATCAAACACGGTTTGTGCTAGCTCTTTGAAACTTGACACTATAAAGCAGTTTCAAGTTCTATCTCTATGGTTTGTTTGCTGTTGATGTAGCCCTAAGCAGAGACTGGCGAGAATCACTTTCATGGAAAGGGCCTGCCAAGCTTCCAAAAAACTACGAGTTGCCTGAAATCTCAGCACACACTTTTTCCACCCAATCTGATGAAACTTTCAGGTAATGATCAGTACACCAATCCCACTTGGCTCGCCAAATTTCGTTCTTCTAGGTTAACTGTTCGTTGGCAGTAACCGGTTTCATTTTGAGGTTTCACTCTGTTTTCTCCTATAGGGATACATGTATTTGGAACTCTAAATCAAACACCGTGTGTGCTAGCTCTTTGAAACTTGACACCATAAAGCAGTTTCAAGTTCTATCTCTATGGTTTGTTTGCTGTTGATGTAGCCCTAAGCAGAGACTGACGAGAATCACTTTCATGGAAAGGGCCTGCCAGGCTTCCAAAAAACTACGAGTTGCCTGAAATCTCAGCACACACTTTTTCACCCCAATCTTGATGAAACTTTCAGGTAATGATCAGTACACCAATCCCACTTGGCTCACCAAATTTTGTTCTTCTAGGTGAAACCGTTCGTTGGCAGTAACCGGTTTCATTTTGAGGTTTCACTCTGTTTTCTCCTATAGGATACATGTATTTGGAACTCTAAATCAAACATGGTTTGTGCTAGCTCTTTTAAACTTGACACCATAAAGCAGTTTCAAGTTCTATCTCTATGGTTTGTTTGCTGTTGATGTAGCCCTAAGCAGAGACTGGCGAGAATCACTTTCATGGAAAGGGCCTGCCAAGCTTCCAAAAAACTACGAGTTGCCTGAAATCTCAGCACACACTTTTTCACCCAATCTTGATGAAACTTTCACGTAATGATCAGTACACCAATCCCACTTGGCTCGCCAAATTTCGTTCTGCTAGGTGAAACCGTTCGTTGGCAGTAACCAGTTTCATTTTGAGGTTTCACTCTGTTTTCTCCTATAGGGATACATGTATTTGGAACTCTAAATCTAACACGGTTTGTGCTAGCTCTTTGAAACTTGACACCATAAAGCAGTTTCAAGTTCTATCTCTATGGTTTGTTTGCTGTTGATGTAGCCTTAAGCAGAGACTGGCGAGAAATACTTTCATGGAAAGGGCCTGAAAGGCTTCCAAAAAACTACGAGTTGCCTGAAATCTCAGCACACACTTTTTCACCCAATCTTGATGAAACTTTTCAGGTAATGATCAGTACACCAATCCCACTTGGCTCGCCAAATTTTGTTGTTCTAGGTGAAACCGTTCGTTGGCAGTAACCGGTTTCATTTTGAGGTTTCACTCTGTTTTCTCCTATAGGGATACATGTATTTGGAACTCCAAATCAAACACGGTTTGTGCTAGCTCTTTGAAACTTGACACCATAAAGCAGTTTCAAGTTCTATCTCTATGGTTTGTTTGCGGTTGATGTAGCCCTAAGCAGAGACTGGCGAGAATCACTTTCATGGAAAGGGCCTGCCAAGCTTTCAAAAAACTACGAGTTGCCTGAAATCTCAGCACACACTTTTTCACCCAATCTTGATGACACTTTCAAGGTAATGATCAGTATACCAATCCCACTTGGCTCGCCAAATTTCGTTCTTCTAGGTGAAACCGTTCGTTGGCAGTAACCGATTTCATTTTGAGGTTTCACTCTGTTTTCTCCTACAGGGATACATGTATTTGGAACTCTAAATAAAACACGGTTTGTGCTAGCTCTTTGAAACTTGACACCATAAAGCAGTTTCAAGTTCTATCTCTATGGTTTTTTTGATGTTGATATAGCCCTAAGCAGAGACTGGCGAGAATCACTTTCATGGAAAGGGCCTGCCAAGCTTCTAAAAAACTACGAGTTGCCTGAAATCTCAGCACACACTTTTTCACCCAATCTTGATGAAACTTTCAGGTAATGATCAGTACACCCATCCCACTAGGCTCGCCAAATTTCGTTCTTCTAGGTTAAACCTTCGTTGGCAGTAACCGGTTTCATTTTGAGGTTTCACTCTGTTTTCTCCTATAGGGATACATGTATTTGGAACTCTAAATCAAACACGGTTTGTGCTAGCTCTTTGAAACTTGACACCATAAAGCAGTTTCAAGTTCTATCTCTATGGTTTGTTTGCTGTTGAAGTAGCCTAAGCAGAGACTGGCGAGAATCACTTTCATGGAAAGGGCCTGCCAAGCTTCCAAAAAACTACGAGTTGCCTGAAATCTCAGCACACACTTTTTCACCCAATCTTGATGAAACTTTCAGGTAATGATCAGTACACCAATCCCACTTGGCTCGCCAAATTTCGTTCTTCTAGGTGAAACCGTTCGTTGGCAGTAACCGGTTTCATTTTGAGGTTTCACTCTGTATTCTCCTATAGGGATACATGTATTTGGAACTCTAAATCAAACACGGTTTGTGCTAGCTCTTTGAAACTTGACACCATAAAGCAGTTTCAAGTTCTATCTCTATGGTTTGTTTGCTGTTGATGTAGCCCTAAGCAGAGAGTGGCGAGAATCACTTTCATGGAAAGGGCCTGCCAAGCTTCCAAAAACTACGAGTTGCCTGAAATCTCAGCACACACTTTTTCACCCAATCTTGATGAAACTTTCAGGTAATGATCAGTCCACCAATCCCACTTGGCTCGCCAAATTTCGATCTTCTAGGTGAAACTATTCGTTGGCAGTAACCAGTTTTATTTTGAGGTGTCACTCTATTTTCTCCTACAGGGTACATGTATTTGGAACTCTAAATGAAACACGGTTTGTGCTAGCTCTTTGAAACTTGACACCATAAAGCAGTTTCAAGTTCTATCTCTATGGTTTGTTTACTGTTGAAGTAGCCCTAAGCAGAGACTGGCGAGAATCACTTTCATGGAAAGGGCCTGCCAAGCTTCCAAAAAACTACGAGTTGCCTGAAATCTCAGGCACACACTTTTTCACCCAATCTTGATGAAACTTTCAGGTAATGATCAGTAAACCAATCCCACTTGACTCGCCAAATCTCGTTCTTCTAGGTGAAAACCGTTCGTTGGCAGTAACCGGTTTCATTTTGAGGTTTCACTCTGTTTTCTCCTATAGGGATACATGTATTTGGAACTCTAAATCAAACACGGTTTGTGCTAGCTCTTTGAAACTGACACAAAAAAGCAGTTTCAATTTCTATCTCTATAGTTTTTTTGCTGTTGATGTAGCCCTTAGCAGAGACTGGCGAGAATCACTTTCATGGAAAGGGCCTGCCAAGCTTCCAAAAAACTACGAGTTGCCTGAAATCTCAGCACACACTTTTTCACCCAATCTTAATGAAACTTTCAGGTAATGATCAGTACAACAATCCCACTTGGCTCGCCAAATCTCGTTCTTCTAGGTGAAACCGTTTGTTGGCAGTAACCGGTTTCATTTTGAGGTTTCACTCTGTTTTCTCCTATAGGGATACATGTATTTTGGAACACTAAATCAAACACGGTTTGTGCTAGCTCTTTGAAACTTGACACTATAAAGCAGTTTCAAGTTCTATCTCTATGGTTTGTTTGCTGTTGATGTAGCCCTAAGCAGAGACTGGCGAGAATCACTTTCATGGAAAGGGCCTGCCAAGCTTCCAAAAAACTACGAGTTGCCTGAAATCTCAGCACACACTTTTTCACCCAATCTTGATGAAACTTTCAGGTAATGATCAGTACACCAATCCCACTTGGCTCGCCAAATTTCGTTCTTCTAGGTTAAACTGTTCGTTGGCAGTAACCGGTTTCATTTTGAGGTTCACTCTGTTTTCTCCTATAGGGATACATGTATTTGGAACTCTAAATCAAACACGGTTTGTGCTAGCTCTTTGAAACTTGACACCATAAAGCAGTTTCAAGTTCTATCTCTATGGTTTGTTTGCTGTTGATGTAGCCCTAAGCAGAGACTGACGAGAATCACTTTCATGGAAAGGGCCTGCCAGGCTTCCAAAAAACTACGAGTTGCCTGAAATCTCAGCACACACTTTTTCACCCAATCTTGATGAAACTTTCAGGTAATGATCAGTACACCAATCCCACTTGGCTCACCAAATTTTGTTCTTCTAGGTGAAACCGTTCGTTGGCAGTAACCGGTTTCATTTTGAGGTTTCACTCTGTTTTCTCCTATAGGGATACATGTATTTGGAACTCTAAATCAAACATGGTTTGTGCTAGCTCTTTTAAACTTGACACCATAAAGCAGTTTCAAGTTCTATCTCTATGGTTTGTTTGCTGTTGATGTAGCCCTAAGCAGAGACTGGCGAGAATCACTTTCATGGAAAGGGCCTGCCAAGCTTCCAAAAAACTACGAGTTGCCTGAAATCTCAGCACACACTTTTTCACCCAATCTTGATGAAACTTTCACGTAATGATCAGTACACCAATCCCACTTGGCTCGCCAAATTTCGTTCTGCTAGGTGAAACCGTTCGTTGGCAGTAACCAGTTTCATTTTGAGGTTTCACTCTGTTTTCTCCTATAGGGATACATGTATTTGGAACTCTAAATCTAACACGGTTTGTGCTAGCTCTTTGAAACTTGACACCATAAAGCAGTTTCAAGTTCTATCTCTATGGTTTGTTTGCTGTTGATGTAGCCTTAAGCAGAGACTGGCGAGAAATACTTTCATGGAAAGGGGCCTGAAAGGCTTCCAAAAAACTACGAGTTGCCTGAAATCTCAGCACACACTTTTTCACCCAATCTTGATGAAACTTTCAGGTAATGATCAGTACACCAATCCCACTTGGCTCGCCAAATTTTGTTGTTCTAGGTGAAACCGTTCGTTGGCAGTAACCGGTTTCATTTTGAGGTTTCACTCTGTTTTCTCCTATAGGGATACATGTATTTGGAACTCCAAATCAAACACGGTTTGTGCTAGCTCTTTGAAACTTGACACCATAAAGCAGTTTCAAGTTCTATCTCTATGGTTTGTTTGCGGTTGATGTAGCCCTAAGCAGAGACTGGCGAGAATCACTTTCATGGAAAGGGCCTGCCAAGCTTTCAAAAAACTACGAGTTGCCTGAAATCTCAGCACACACTTTTTCACCCAATCTTGATGACACTTTCAGGTAATGATCAGTATACCAATCCCACTTGGCTCGCCAAATTTCGTTCTTCTAGGTGAAACCGTTCGTTGGCAGTAACCGATTTCATTTTGAGGTTTCACTCTGTTTTCTCCTACAGGGATACATGTATTTGGAACTCTAAATAAAACACGGTTTGTGCTAGCTCTTTGAAACTTGACACCATAAAGCAGTTTCAAGTTCTATCTCTATGGTTTTTTTGATGTTGATATAGCCCTAAGCAGAGACTGGCGAGAATCACTTTCATGGAAAGGGCCTGCCAAGCTTCTAAAAAACTACGAGTTGCCTGAAATCTCAGCACACACTTTTTCACCCAATCTTGATGAAACTTTCAGGTAATGATCAGTACACCCATCCCACTAGGCTCGCCAAATTTCGTTCTTCTAGGTTAAACCGTTCGTTGGCAGTAACCGGTTTCATTTTGAGGTTTCACTCTGTTTTCTCCTATAGGATACATGTATTTGGAACTCTAAATCAAACACGGTTTGTGCTAGCTCTTTGAAACTTGACACCATAAAGCAGTTTCAAGTTCTATCTCTATGGTTTGTTTGCTGTTGAAGTAGCCCTAAGCAGAGACTGGCGAGAATCACTTTCATGGAAAGGGCCTGCCAAGCTTCCAAAAAACTACGAGTTGCCTGAAATCTCAGCACACACTTTTTCACCCAATCTTGATGAAACTTTCAGGTAATGATCAGTACACCAATCCCACTTGGCTCGCCAAATTTCGTTCTTCTAGGTGAAACCGTTCGTTGGCAGTAACCGGTTTCATTTTGAGGTTTCACTCTGTATTCTCCTATAGGGATACATGTATTTGGAACTCTAAATCAAACACGGTTTGTGCTAGCTCTTTGAAACTTGACACCATAAAGCAGTTTCAAGTTCTATCTCTATGGTTTGTTTGCTGTTGATGTAGCCCTAAGCAGAGAGTGGCGAGAATCACTTTCATGGAAAGGGCCTGCCAAGCTTCCAAAAAACTACGAGTTGCCTGAAATCTCAGCACACACTTTTTCACCCAATCTTGATGAAACTTTCAGGTAATGATCAGTCCACCAATCCCACTTGGCTCGCCAAATTTCGATCTTCTAGGTGAAACTATTCGTTGGCAGTAACCAGTTTTATTTTGAGGTGTCACTCTATTTTCTCCTACAGGGTACATGTATTTGGAACTCTAAATGAAACACGGTTTGTGCTAGCTCTTTGAAACTTGACACCATAAAGCAGTTTCAAGTTCTATCTCTATGGTTTGTTTACTGTTGAAGTAGCCCTAAGCAGAGACTGGCGAGAATCACTTTCATGGAAAGGGCCTGCCAAGCTTCCAAAAACTACGAGTTGCCTGAAATCTCAGCACACACTTTTTCACCCAATCTTGATGAAACTTTCAGGTAATGATCAGTAAACCAATCCCACTTGACTCGCCAAATCTCGTTCTTCTAGGTGAAACCGTTCGTTGGCAGTAACCGGTTTCATTTTGAGGTTTCACTCTGTTTTCTCCTATAGGGATACATGTATTTGGAACTCTAAATCAAACACGGTTTGTGCTAGCTCTTTGAAACTGACACAAAAAAGCAGTTTCAATTTCTATCTCTATAGTTTTTTTGCTGTTGATGTAGCCCTAAGCAGAGACTGGCGAGAATCACTTTCATGGAAAGGGCCTGCCAAGCTTCCAAAAAACTACGAGTTGCCTGAAATCTCAGCACAACACTTTTTCACCCAATCTTAATGAAACTTTCAGGTAATGATCAGTACAACAATCCCACTTGGCTCGCCAAATCTCGTTCTTCTAGGTGAAACCGTTTGTTGGCAGTAACCGGTTTCATTTTGAGGTTTCACTCTGTTTTCTCCTATAGGGAATACATGTATTTGGAACACTAAATCAAACACGGTTTGTGCTAGCTCTTTGAAACTTGACACTATAAAGCAGTTTCAAGTTCTATCTCTATGGTTTGTTTGCTGTTGATGTAGCCCTAAGCAGAGACTGGCGAGAATCACTTTCATGGAAAGGGCCTGCCAAGCTTCCAAAAAACTACGAGTTGCCTGAAATCTCAGCACACACTTTTTCACCCAATCTTGATGAAACTTTCAGGTAATGATCAGTACACCAATCCCACTTGGCTCGCCAAATTTCGTTCTTCTAGGTTAAACTGTTCGTTGGCAGTAACCGGTTTCATTTTGAGGTTTCACTCTGTTTTCTCCTATAGGGATACATGTATTTGGAACTCTAAATCAAACACGGTTTGTGCTAGCTCTTTGAAACTTGACACCATAAAGCAGTTTCAAGTTCTATCTCTATGGTTTTGTTTGCTGTTGATGTAGCCCTAAGCAGAGACTGACGAGAATCACTTTCATGGAAAGGGCCTGCCAGGCTTCCAAAAAACTACGAGTTGCCTGAAATCTCAGCACACACTTTTTCACCCAATCTTGATGAAACTTTCAGGTAATGATCAGTACACCAATCCCACTTGGCTCACCAAATTTTGTTCTTCTAGGTGAAACCGTTCGTTGGCAGTAACCGGTTTCATTTTGAGGTTTCACTCTGTTTTCTCCTATAGGGATACATGTATTTGGAACTCTAAAATCAAACATGGTTTGTGCTAGCTCTTTTAAACTTGACACCATAAAGCAGTTTCAAGTTCTATCTCTATGGTTTGTTTGCTGTTGATGTAGCCCTAAGCAGAGACTGGCGAGAATCACTTTCATGGAAAGGGCCTGCCAAGCTTCCAAAAAACTACGAGTTGCCTGAAATCTCAGCACACACTTTTTCACCCAATCTTGATGAAACTTTCACGTAATGATCAGTACACCAATCCCACTTGGCTCGCCAAATTTCGTTCTGCTAGGTGAAACCGTTCGTTGGCAGTAACCAGTTTCATTTTGAGGTTTCACTCTGTTTTCTCCTATAGGGATACATGTATTTGGAACTCTAAATCTAACACGGTTTGTGCTAGCTCTTTGAAACTTGACACCATAAAGCAGTTTCAAGTTCTATCTCTATGGTTGTTTGCTGTTGATGTAGCCTTAAGCAGAGACTGGCGAGAAATACTTTCATGGAAAGGGCCTGAAAGGCTTCCAAAAAACTACGAGTTGCCTGAAATCTCAGCACACACTTTTTCACCCAATCTTGATGAAACTTTCAGGTAATGATCAGTACACCAATCCCACTTGGCTCGCCAAATTTTGTTGTTCTAGGTGAAAACGTTCGTTGGCAGTAACCGGTTTCATTTTGAGGTTTCACTCTGTTTTCTCCTATAGGGATACATGTATTTGGAACTCCAAATCAAACACGGTTTGTGCTAGCTCTTTGAAACTTGACACCATAAAGCAGTTTCAAGTTCTATCTCTATGGTTTGTTTGCGGTTGATGTAGCCCTAAGCAGAGACTGGCGAGAATCACTTTCATGGAAAGGGCCTGCCAAGCTTTCAAAAAACTACAAGTTGCCTGAAATCTCAGCACACACTTTTTCACCCAATCTTGATGACACTTTCAGGTAATGATCAGTATACCAATCCCACTTGGCTCGCCAAATTTCGTTCTTCTAGGTGAAACGTTCGTTGGCAGTAACCGATTTCATTTTGAGGTTTCACTCTGTTTTCTCCTACAGGGATACATGTATTTGGAACTCTAAATAAAACACGGTTTGTGCTAGCTCTTTGAAACTTGACACCATAAAGCAGTTTCAAGTTCTATCTCTATGGTTTTTTTGATGTTGATATAGCCCTAAGCAGAGACTGGCGAGAATCACTTTCATGGAAAGGGCCTGCCAAGCTTCTAAAAAACTACGAGTTGCCTGAAATCTCAGCACACACTTTTTCACCCAATCTTGATGAAACTTTCAGGTAATGATCAGTACACCCATCCCACTAGGCTCGCCAAATTTCGTTCTTCTAGGTTAAGCCGTTCGTTGGCAGTAACCGGTTTCATTTTGAGGTTTCACTCTGTTTTCTCCTATAGGGATACATGTATTTGGAACTCTAAATCAAACACGGTTTGTGCTAGCTCTTTGAAACTTGACACCATAAAGCAGTTTCAAGTTCTATCTCTATGGTTTGTTTGCTGTTGATGTAGCCCTAAGCAGAGACTGGCGAGAATCACTTTCATGGAAAGGGCCTGCCAAGCTTCCAAAAAACTACGAGTTGCCTGAAATCTCAGCACACACTTTTTCACCCAATCTTGATGAAACTTTCAGGTAATGATCAGTACACCAATCCCACTTGGCTCGCCAAATTTCATTTTTCTAGGTGAAACCGTTCGTTGGCAGTAACTGGTTTCATTTTGAGGTTTCACTCTGTTTTCTCCTATAGGGATACATGTATTTGGAACTCTAAATCAAACACGGTTTGTGCTAGCTCTTTGAAACTTGACACCATAAAGCAGTTTCAAGTTCTATCTCTATGGATTGTTTGCTGTTGATGTAGCCCTAAGCAGAGACTGGCGAGAATCACTTTCATGGAAAGGGCCTGCCAAGCTTCCAAAAAACTACGAGTTGCCTGAAATCTCAGCACACACTTTTTCACCCAATCTTGATGAAACTTTCAGGTATTGATCAGTACACCAATCCCACTTGGCTCGCCAAATTTCGTTCTTCTAGGTGAAACCATTCGTTGGCAGTAACCGGTTTCATTTTGAGGTTTCACTCTGTTTTCTCCTATAGGGATACATGTATTTGGAACTCTAAATCAAACACGGTTTGTGCTAGCTCTTTGAAACTTGACACCATAAAGCAGTTTCAAGTTCTATCTCTATGGTTTGTTTGCTGTTGATGTACCCCTAAGAAGAGACTGGGAGAATCACTTTCATGGAAAGGGCCTGCCAAGCTTCCAAAACCTACGAGTTGCCTGAAATCTCAGCACACACTTTTTCACCCAATCTTGATGACACTTTCAGGTAATGATCAGTACACCAATGCCACTTGGCTCGCCAAATTTCGTTCTTCTAGGTGAAACCGTTCGTTGGCAGTAACCGGTTTCATTTTGAGGTTTCACTCTGTTTTCTCCTACAGGGATACATGTATTTGGAACTCTAAATCAAACACGGTTTGTGCTAGCTCTTTGAAACTTGACACCATAAAGCAGTTTCAAGTTCTATCTTTATGGTTTGTTTGCTGTTGATGTAGCCCTAAGCAGAGACTGGCGAGAATCACTTTCATGGAAAGGGCCTGCCAAGCTTCCAAAAAACTACCAGTTGCCTGAAATCTCAGCACACACTTTTTCACCCACTCTTGATGAAACTTTCAGGTAATGATCAGTACACCAATCCCACTTCGCTCGCCAAATTTTGTTCTTCTAGGTGAAACCGTTCGTTGGCAGTAACCGGTTTCATTTTGAGGTTTCACTCTGTTTCTCCTACAGAAATACATGTATTTGGAACTCTAAATCAAGTACGGTTTGTTGCTAGCTCTATGAAACTTGACACCATAAAGCAGTATCAAGTTCTATCTCTATGGTTTGTTTGCTGTTGATGTAGCCCTAAGCAGAGACTGGCGAGAATCACTATCATGGAAAGGGCCTGCCAAGCTTCCAAAAAACTACGAGTTGCCTGAAATCTCAGCACACACTTTTTCACCCAATCTTGATGACACTTTCAGGTAATGATCAGTACACCAATGCCACTTGGCTCGCCAAATTTCGTTCTTCTAGGTGAAACCGTTCGTTGGCAGTAACTGGTTTCATTTTGAGGTTTCACTCTGTTTTCTCCTATATGGATACATGTATTTGGAACTCTACATCAAACACGGTTTGTGCTAGCTCTTTGAAACTTGACACCATAAAGCAGTTTCAAGTTCTATCTCTATGGTTTGTTTGCTGTGATGTAGCCCTAAGCAGAGACTGGCGAGAATCACTTTCATGGAAAGGGCCTGCCAAGCTTCCAAAAAACTACGAGTTGCCTGAAATCTCATCACACACTTTTTCACCCAATCTTGATGAAACTTTCAGGTAATGATCAGTACGCCAATACAACTTGGCTCGCCAAATTTCGTTCTTCTAGCTTAAACCATTTGTTGGCAGTAACCGGTTTCATTTTGAGGTTTCACTCTGTTTTCTCCTACAGGGATACATGTATTTGGAACTCTAAATCAAACACGGTTTGTGCTAGCTCTTTGAAACTTGACACCATAAAGCAGTTTCAAGTTCTATCTTTATGGTTTGTTTGCTGTTGATGTAGCCCTAAGCAGAGACTGGCGAGAATCACTTTCATGGAAAGGCCTGCCAAGCTTCCAAAAAACTACGAGTTGCCTGAAATCTCAGCACACACTTTGTCACCCAATCTTGATGAAACTTTCAGGTAATGATCAGTACACCAATACCACTTGGCTCGCCAAATTTCGTTCTTCTAGGTTAAACCGTTCGCTGGCAGTAACCGGTTTCATTTTGAGGTTTCACTCTGTTTTCTCCTAGAGGGATACATGTATTTGGAACTCTAAAATCAAACACGGTTTGTGCTAGCTCTTTGAAACTTGACACAATAAAGCAGTTTCAAGTTCTATCTCTATGGTTTGTTTGCTGTTGATGTAGCCCTAAGCAGAGACTGGCGAGAATCACTTTCATGGAAAGGGCCTGCCAAGCTTCCAAAAACTACGAGTTGCCTGAAATCTCAGCACACCCTTTTTCACCCAATCTTGATGAAACTTTCAGGTAATGATCAGTACACCAATCCCACTTGGCTCGCCAAATTTCGTTCTTCTAGGTTAAACCGTTCGTTGGCAGTAACCGGTTTCATTTTGAGGTTTCACTCTGTTTTCTCCTATAGGGATACATGTATTTGGAACTCTAAATCAAACACGGTTTGTGCTAGCTCTTTGAAACTAGACACAATAAAGCAGTTTCATGTTCTATCTCTATGGTTTGTTTGCTGTTGATGTAGCCCTAAGCAGAGACTGGCGAGAATCACTTTCATAAAAAGGGCCTGCCAAGCTTCCAAAAACTACGAGTTGCCCGAAATCTCAGCACACACTTTTTCACCCAATCTTGATGAAACTTTCAGGTAATGATCAGTACACCAATCCCACTTGGCTAGCCAAATTTTGTTCTTCTAGGTTAAACCGTTCGTTGGCAGTAACCGGTTTCATTTTGAGGTTTCACTCTGTTTTCTCCTATAGGGATACATGTATATGGAACTCTAAATCAAACACGGTTTGTGCTAGCTCTTTGAAACTTGACACAATAAAGCAGTTTCAAGTTCTATCTCTATGGTTTGTTTGCTGTTGATGTAGCCCCTAAGCAGAGACTGGCGAGAATCACTTTCAAGGAAAGGGCCTGCCAAGCTTCCAAAAAACTACGAGTTGCCTGAAATCTCAGCACACACTTTTCCCACCCAATCTTGATGAAACTTTCAGGTAATGATCAGTACACCAATCCCACTTGGCTCGCCAAATTTCGTTCTTCTAGGTTAAACCGTTCGTTGGCAGTAACCGTTTTCATTTTGAGGTTTCACTCTGTTTTCTCCTAGAGGGATACATGTATTTGGAACTCTAAATCAAACACGGTTTGTGCTCGCTCTTTGAAACTTGAAACAATAAAACAGTTTCAAGTTCTATCTCTATGGTTTGTTTGCTGTTGATGTAGCCCTAAGCAGAGACTGGCGAGAATCACTTTCAAGGAAAGGGCCTGCCAAGCTCCCAAAAAACTACGAGTTGCCTGAAATCTCAGCACACACTTTTTCACCCAATCTTGATGAAACTTTCAGGTAATGATCAGTACACCAATCCCACTTGGCCCGCCAAATTTCGTTCTTCTAGGTTTAACCGTTCGTTGGCAGTAACCGGTTTCATTTTGAGGTTTCACTCTGTTTTCTCCTATAGGGATACATGTATTTGGAACTCTAAATCAAACACGGTTTGTGCTAGCTCTTTGAAACTTGACACAATAAAGCAGTTTCAAGTTCTATCTCTATGGTTTGTTTGCTGTTGATGTAGCCCTAAGCAGAGACTGGCGAGAATCACTTTCATGGAAAGGGCCTGCCAAGCTTCCAAAAAACTACGAGTTGCCCGAAATCTCAGCACAACTTTTTTCACCCAATCTTGATGAAACTTTCAGGTAATGATCAGTACACCAATACCACTTGGCTCGCCAAATTTCGTTCTTCTAGGTTAAACCGTTCGCTGGCAGTAACCGGTTTCATTTTGAGGTTTCACTCTGTTTTCTCCTAGAGGGATACATGTATTTGGAACTCTAAATCAAACACGGTTTGTGCTAGCTCTTTGAAACTTGACACAATAAAGCAGTTTCAAGTTCTATCTCTATGGTTTGTTTGCTGTTGATGTAGCCCTAAGCAGAGACTGGCGAGAATCACTTTCATGGAAAGGGCCTGCCAAGCTTCCAAAAAACTACGAGTTGCCTGAAATCTCAGCACACCCTTTTTCACCCAATCTTGATGAAACTTTCAGGTAATGATCAGTACACCAATCCCACTTGGCTCGCCAAATTTCGTTCTTCTAGGTTAAACCGTTCGTTGGCAGTAACCGGTTTCATTTTGAGTTTCACTCTGTTTTCTCCTATAGGGATACATGTATTTGGAACTCTAAATCAAACACGGTTTGTGCTAGCTCTTTGAAACTTGACACAATAAAGCAGTTTCAAGTTCTATCTCAATGGTTTGTTTGCTGTTGATGTAGCCCTAAGCAGAGACTGGCGAGAATCACTTTCATGGTAAGGGCCTGCCAAACTTCCAAAAAACTACGAGTTGCCCGAAATCTCAGCACACACTATTTCACCCGATCTTGATGGAACTTTCAGGTAATGATCAGTACACATCCCACTTGGCTCGCCAAATTTCGTTCTTCTAGGTTAAACCGTTCGTTGGCAGTAACTGGTTTCATTTTGAGGTTTCACTCTGTTTTCTCCTATAGGGATACATGTATTTGGAACTCTAAATCAAACACGGTTTGTGCTAGCTCTTTGAAAACTTGACACAATAAAGCAGTTTCAAGTTCTATCTCTATGGTTTGTTTGCTGTTGATGTAGCCCTAAGCAGAGACTGGCGAGAATCACTTTCATGGAAAGGGCCTGCCAAGCTTCCAAAAAACTACGAGTTGCCTGAAATCTCAGCACACCCTTTTTCACCCAATCTTGATGAAACTTTCAGGTAATGATCAGTACACCAATCCCACTTGGCTTGCCAAATTTCGTTCTTCTAGGTTAAACCGTTCGTTGGCAGTAACCGGTTTCATTTTGAGGTTTCACTCTGTTTTCTCCTATAGGGATACATGTATTTGGAACTCTAAATAAAACACGGTTTGTGCTAGCTCTTTGAAACTTGACAAAAAAAAGCAGTTTCAAGTTCTATCTCTATGGTTTGTTTGCTGTTGATGTAGCCCTAAGCAGAGAATGGCGAGAATCACTTTCATGGAAAGGGCCTGCCAAGCTTCCAAAAAACTACGAGTTGCCTGAAATCTCAGCACACCCTTTTTCACCCTATCTTGATGAAACTTTCCGGTAATGATCAGTACACCAATCCCACTTGGCTCGCCAAATTTCGTTCTTCTAGGTTAAACCGTTCGTTGGCAGTAACCGGTTTCATTTTGAGGTTTCACTCTGTTTTCTCCTATAGGGATACATGTATTTGGAACTCTAAATCAAACACGGTTTGTGCTAGCTCTTTGAAACTTGACACAATAAAGCAGTTTCAAGTTCTATCTCTATGGTTTGTTTGCTGTTGATGTAGCCCTAAGCAGAGACTGGCGAGAATCACTTTCATGGAAAGGGCCTGCCAAGCTTCCAAAAAACTACGAGTAGCCCGATCTCAGCACACACTTTTTCACCCAATCTTGATGGAACTTTCAGGTAATGATCAGTACACCAATCCCACTTGGCTCGCCAAATTTCGTTCTTCTAGGTTAACCGTTCGTTGGCAGTAACCGGTTTCATTTTGAGGTTTCACTCTGTTTTCTCCTATAGGGATACATGTATTTGGAACTCTAAATCAAACATGGTTTGTGCTAGCTCTTTGAAACTTGACACAATAAAGCAGTTTCAAGTTCTATCTCTATGGTTTGTTTGCTGTTGATGTAGCCCTAAGCAGAGACTGGCGAGAATCACTTTCATGGAAAGGGACTGCCAAGCTTCCAAAAACTACGAGTTGCCCCGAAATCTCAGCACACCCCTTTTTCACCCAATCTTGATGAAACTTTCAGGTAATGATCAGTACACCAATCCCACTTGGCTCGCCAATTTCGTTCTTCTAGGTTAACCGTTCGTTGGCAGTAACCGGTTTCATTTTGAGGTTTCACTGTGTTTTCTCCTATAGTGATACAGTATTTGGAACTCTAAATCAAACACGGTTTGTGCTAGCTCTTTGAAACTTGACACAATAAAGCAGTTTCAAGTTCTATCTCTATGGTTTGTTTGCTGTTGATGTAGCCCTAAGCAGAGACTGGCGAGAATCACTTTCATGGAAAGGGCCTGCCAAGCTTCCAAAAAACTACGAGTTGCCTGAAATCTCAGCACACCCTTTTTCACCCAATCTTGATGAAACTTTCAGGTAATGATCAGTACACCAATCCCACTTGGCTCGCCAAATTTCGTTCTTCTAGGTTAAACCGTTCGTTGGCAGTAACCGGTTTCATTTTGAGGTTTCACTCTGTTTTCTCCTATAGGGATACATGTATTTGGAACTCTAAATCAAACACGGTTTGTGCTAGCTCTTTGAAACTTGACACAATAAAGCAGTTTCAAGTTCTATCTCTATGGTTTGTTTGCTGTTGATGTAGCCCTAAGCAGAGACTGGCGAGAATCACTTTCATGGAAAGGGCCTGCCAAGCTTCCAAAAAACTAGGAGTTGCATGAAATCTCAGCATACCCTTTTTCACCCAATCTTGATGAAACTTTCAGGTAATGATCAGTACACCAATCATACTTGGCTCGCCAAATTTCGTTCTTCTAGGTTAAACCGTTCGTTGGCAGTAACCGGTTTCATTTTGAGGTTTCACTCTGTTTTCTCCTATAGGGATACATGTATTTGGAACTCTAAATCAAACACGGTTTGTGCTAGCTCTTTGAAACTTAACACAATAAAGCAGTTTCAAGTTCTATCTCTATGGTTTGTTTGCTGTTGATGTAGCCGTAAGCAGAGACTGGCGAGAATCACTTTCATGGAAAGGGCCTGCCAAGCTTCCAAAAAACTATGAGTTGCCCGAAATCTCAGCACACACTTTTTCACCCAATCTTGATGAAACTTTCAGGTAATGATCAGTACACCAATCCCACTCGGCTCGCCAAATTTCGTTCTTCTAGGTTAAACGTTCGTTGGCAGTAACCGGTTTGATTTTGAGGTTTCACTCTGTTTTCTCCTATAGGGATACATGTATATGGAACTCTAAATCAAACACGGTTTGTGCTAGCTCTTTGAAACTTGACACAATAAAGCAGTTTCAAGTTCTATCTCAATGGTTTGTTTGCTGTTGATGCAGCCCTAAGCAGAGACTGGCGAGAATCACTTTCATGGTAAGGGCCTGCCAAACTTCCAAAAAACTACGAGTTGCCCGAAATCTCAGCACACACTATTTCACCCGATATTGATGGAACTTTCAGGTAATGATCAGTACACCAATCCCACTTGGCTCGCCAAATTTCGTTCTTCTAGGTTAAACCGTTCGTTGGCAGTAACCGGTTTCATTTTGAGGTTTCACTCTGTTTTCTCCTATAGGGATACATGTATTTGGAACTCTAAATCAAACACAGTTTGTGCTAGCTCTTTGAAACTTGACACAATAAAGCAGTTTCAAGTTCTATCTCTATGGTTTATTTGCTGTTGATGTAGCCCTAAGCAGAGACTGGCGAGAATCACTTCATGGAAAGGGCCTGCCAAGCTTCCAAAAAACTACGAGTTGCCCGAAAATTCAGCACACACTTTTTCACCCAATCTTGATGAAACTTTCAGGTAATGATCAGAACACCAATTCCACTTGGCTCGCCAAATTTCGTTCTTCTAGTTTAAACCGTTCGTTGGCAGTAACCGGTTTCATTTTGAGGTTTCACTCTGTTTTCTCCTATAGGGATACATGTATTTGGAACTCTAAATCAAACACGGTTTGTGCTAGCTCTTTGAAACTTGACACAATAAAGCAGTTTCAAGTTCTATCTCTATGGTTTGTTTGCTGTTGATGTAGCCCTAAGCAGAGACTTTTCGAGAATCACTTTCAAGGAAAGGGCCTGCCAAGCTTCCAAAAAACTACGAGTTGCCTGAAATGTCAGCACACACTTTTTCACCCAATCTTGATAAAACTTTCAGGTAATGATCAGTACACCAGTCCCACTTGTCTCGCCAAATTTCATTCTTCTAGGTTAAACCGTTCGTTGGCAGTAACCGGTTTCATTTTGAGGTTTCACTCTGTTTTCTCCTATAGGGATACATGTATTTGGAACTCTAAATCAAACACGGTTTGTGCTAGCTCTTTGAAACTAGACACAATAAAGCAGTTCAGCTTCTATCTCTATGGTTTGTTTGCTGTTGATGTAGCCCTAAGCAGAGACTGGCGAGAATCACTTTCATGGAAAGGGCCTGCCAAGCTTCCAAAAACTACGAGTTGCCCGAAATCTCAGCACACCCTTTTTCACCCAATCTTATGAAACTTTCAGGTAATGATCAGTACACCAATCCCACTTGGCTCGCCAAATTTCGTTCTTCTAGGTTAAACCGTTCGTTGGCAGTAACCGGTTTCATTTTGAGTTTCACTCTGTTTTCTCCTATAGGGATACATGTATTTGGAACTCTAAATCAAACACGGTTTGTGCTAGCTCTTTGAAACTTGACACAATAAAGCAGTTTCAAGTTCTATTTCTATGGTTTGTTTGCTGTTGATGTAGCCCTAAGCAGAGACTGGCGAGAATCACTTTCATGGACAGGGCCTGCCAAGCTTCCAAAAAACTTCGAGTTGCCTGAAATCTCGGCAAACATTTTTTCACCCAATCTTGATGAAACTTTCAGGTAATGATCAGTACACAAATCCCACTTGGCTCGCCAAATTTCGTTCTTCTAGGTTAAACCGTTCGTTGGCAGTAACCGGTTTCATTTTGAGGTTTCACTCCTGTTTTCTCCTATAGGGATACATGTATTTGGAACTCTAAATCAAACACGGTTTGTGCTAGCTCTTTGAAACTTGACACAATAAAGCAGTTTCAAGTTCTATCTCTATGGTTTGTTTGCTGTTGATGTAGCCCAAAGCAGAGACTGGCGAGAATCACTTTCATGGAAAGGGCCTGCCAAGCTTCCAAAAAACTACGAGTTGCCTGAAATCTCAGCACACCCTTTTTCACCCAATCTTGATGAAACTTTCAGGTAATGATCAGTACACCAATCCCACTTGGCTCGCCAAATTTCGTTCTTCTAGGTTAAACCGTTCGTTGGCAGTAACCGGTTTCATTTTGAGGTTTCACTCTGTTTTCTCCTATAGGGATACATGTATTTGGAACTCTAAATCAAGACACGGTTTGTGCTAGCTCTTTGAAACTTGACACAATAAAGCAGTTTCAAGTTCTATCTCAATGGTTTGTTTGCTGTTGATGTAGCCCTAAGCAGAGACTGGCGAGAATCACTTTCATGGTAAGGGCATGCCAAACTTCCAAAAACTACGAGTTGCCCGAAATCTCAGCACACACTATTTCACCCGATCTTGATGGAACTTTCAGGTAATGATCAGTACACCAATCCCACTTGGCTCGCCAAATTTCGTTCTTCTAGGTAAACCGTTCGTTGGCAGTAACTGGTTTCATTTTGAGGTTTCACTCTGTTTTCTCCTATAGGGATACATGTATTTGGAACTCTAAATCAAACACGGTTTGTGCTAGCTCTTTGAAACTTGACACAATAAAGCAGTTTCAAGTTCTATCTCTATGGTTTGTTTGCTGTTGATGTAGCCCTAAGCAGAGACTGGCAAGAATCACTTTCATGGAAAGGGCCTGCCAAGATTCCAAAAACTACGAGTTGCCTGAAATCTCAGCACACCCTTTTTCACCCAATCTTGATGAAACTTTCAGGTAATGATCAGTACACCAATCCACTTGGCTTGCCAAATTTCGTTCTTCTAGGTTATACCGTTCGTTGGCAGTAACGGTTTCATTTTGAGGTTTCACTCTGTTTCTCCTATAGGGATACATGTATTTGGAACTCTAAATAAAACACGGTTTGTGCTAGCTCTTTGAAACTTGACAAAAAAAAGCAGTTTCAAGTTCTATCTCTATGGTTTGTTTGCTGTTGATGTAGCCCTAAGCAGAGAATGGCGAGAATCACTTTCATGGAAAGGGCCTGCCAAGCTTCCAAAAACTACGAGTTGCCTGAAATCTCAGCACACCCTTTTTCACCCTATCTTGATGAAACTTTCCGGTAATGATCAGTACACCAATCCCACTTGGCTCGCCAAATTTCGTTCTTCTAGGTTAAACCGTTCGTTGGCAGTAACCGGTTTCATTTTGAGGTTTCACTTGTTTTCTCCTATAGGGATACATGTATTTTGGAACTCTAAATCAAACACGGTTTGTGCTAGCTCTTTGAAACTTGACACAATAAAGCAGTTTCAAGTTCTATCTCTATGGTTTGTTTGCTGTTGATGTAGCCCTAAGCAGAGACTGGCGAGAATCACTTTCATGGAAAGGGCCTGCCAAGCTTCCAAAAAACTACGAGTAGCCCGATCTCAGCACACACTTTTTCACCCAATCTTGATGGAACTTTCAGGTAATGATCAGTACACCAATCCCACTTGGCTCGCCAAATTTCGTTCTTCTAGGTTAAACCGTTCGTTGGCAGTAACCGGTTTTCATTTTGAGGTTTCACTCTGTTTTCTCCTATAGGGATACATGTATTTGGAACTCTAAATCAAACACGGTTTGTGCTAGCTCTTTGAAACTTGACACAATAAAGCAGTTTCAAGTTCTATCTCTATGGTTTGTTTGCTGTTGATGTAGCCCTAAGCAGAGACTGGCGAGAATCACTTTCATGGAAAGGGACTGCCAAGCTTCCAAAAAACTACGAGTTGCCCGAAATCTCAGCACACCCTTTTTCACCCAATCTTGATGAAACTTTCAGGTAATGATCAGTACACCAATCCCACTTGGCTCGCCAAATTTCGTTCTTCTAGGTTAAACCGTTCGTTGGCAGTAACGGTTTCATTTTGAGGTTTCACTGTGTTTTCTCCTATAGTGATACATGTATTTGGAACTCTAAATCAAACACGGTTTGTGCTAGCTCTTTGAAACTTGACACAATAAAGCAGTTTCAAGTTCTATCTCTATGGTTTGTTTGCTGTTGATGTAGCCCTAAGCAGAGACTGGCGAGAATCACTTTCATGGAAAGGGCCTGCCAAGCTTCCAAAAAACTACGAGTTGCCTGAAATCTCAGCACACCCTTTTTCACCCAATCTTGATGAAACTTTCAGGTAATGATCAGTACACCAATCCCACTTGGCTCGCCAAATTTCGTTCTTCTAGGTTAAACCGTTCGTTGGCAGTAACCCGGTTTCATTTTGAGGTTTCACTCTGTTTTCTCCTATAGGGATACATGTATTTGGAACTCTAAATCAAACACGGTTTGTGCTAGCTCTTTGAAACTTGACACAATAAAGCAGTTTCAAGTTCTATCTCTATGGTTTGTTTGCTGTTGATGTAGCCCTAAGCAGAGACTGGCGAGAATCACTTTCATGGAAAGGGCCTGCCAAGCTTCCAAAAAACTAGGAGTTGCATGAAATCTCAGCATACCCTTTTTCACCCAATCTTGATGAAACTTTTCAGGTAATGATCAGTACACCAATCATACTTGGCTCGCCAAATTTCGTTCTTCTAGGTTAAACCGTTCGTTGGCAGTAACCGGTTTCATTTTGAGGTTTCACTCTGTTTTCTCCTATAGGGATACATGTATTTGGAACTCTAAATCAAACACGGTTTGTGCTAGCTCTTTGAAACTTAACACCATAAAGCAGTTTCAAGTTCTATCTCTATGGTTTGTTTGCTGTTGATGTAGCCGTAAGCAGAGACTGGCGAGAATCACTTTCATGGAAAGGGCCTGCCAAGCTTCCAAAAAACTATGAGTTGCCCGAAATCTCAGCAACACACTTTTTCACCCAATCTTGATGAAACTTTCAGGTAATGATCAGTACACCAATCCCACTCGGCTCGCCAAATTTCGTTCTTCTAGGTTAACCGTTCGTTGGCAGTAACCGGTTTGATTTTGAGGTTTCACTCTGTTTTCTCCTATAGGGATACATGTATATGGAACTCTAAATCAAACACGGTTTGTGCTAGCTCTTTGAAACTTGACACAATAAAGCAGTTTCAAGTTCTATCTCAATGGTTTGTTTGCTGTTGATGCAGCCCTAAGCAGAGACTGGCGAGAATCACTTTCATGGTAAGGGCCTGCCAAACTTCCAAAAAACTACGAGTTGCCCGAAATCTCAGCACACACTATTTCACCCGATATGATGGAACTTTCAGTAATGATCAGTACACCAATCCCACTTGGCTCGCCAAATTTCGTTCTTCTAGGTTTAAACCGTTCGTTGGCAGTAACCGGTTTCATTTGAGGTTTCACTCTGTTTTCTCCTATGAGGATACATGTATTTGGAACTCTAAATCAAACACAGTTTGTGCTAGCTCTTTGAAACTTTGACACAATAAAGCAGTTTCAAGTTCTATCTCTATGGTTTATTTGCTGTTGATGTAGCCCTAAGCAGAGACTGGCGAGAATCACTTTCATGGAAAGGGCCTGCCAAGCTTCCAAAAAACTACGAGTTGCCCGAAAATTCAGCACACACTTTTTCACCCAATCTTGATGAAACTTTCAGGTAATGATCAGAACACCAATTCCACTTGGCTCGCCCTTGGCTCGCCAAATTTCGTTCTTCTAGTTTAAACCGTTCGTTGGCAGTAACCGGTTTCATTTTGAGGTTTCACTCTGTTTTCTCCTATAGGGATACATGTATTTGGAACTCTAAATCAAACACGGTTTGTGCTAGCTCTTTGAAACTTGACACAATAAAGCAGTTTCAAGTTCTATCTCTATGGTTTGTTTGCTGTTGATGTAGCCATAAGCAGAGACTTTCGAGAATCACTTTCAAGGAAAGGGCCTGCCAAGCTTCCAAAAAACTACGAGTTGCCTGAAATGTCAGCACACACTTTTTCACCCAATCTTGATAAAACTTTCAGGTAATGATCAGTACACCAGTCCCACTTGTCTCGCCAAATTTCGTTCTTCTAGGTTAAACCGTTCGTTGGCAGTAACCGGTTTCATTTTGAGGTTTCACTCTGTTTTCTCCTATAGGGATACATGTATTTGGAACTCTAAATCAAACACGGTTTGTGCTAGCTCTTTGAAACTAGACACAATAAAGCAGTTTCAGCTTCTATCTCTATGGTTTGTTTGCTGTTGATGTAGCCCTAAGCAGAGACTGGCGAGAATCACTTTCATGGAAAGGGCCTGCCAAGCTTCCAAAAAACTACGAGTTGCCCGAAATCTCAGCACACCCTTTTTCACCCAATCTTGATGAAACTTTCAGGTAATGATCAGTACACCAATCCCACTTGGCTCGCCAAATTTCGTTCTTCTAGGTTAAACCGTTCGTTGGCAGTAACCGGTTTCATTTTGAGGTTTCACTCTGTTTTCTCCTATAGGGATACATGTATTTGGAACTCTAAATCAAACACGGTTTGTGCTAGCTCTTTGAAACTTGACACAATAAAGCAGTTTCAAGTTCTATTTCTATGGTTTGTTTGCTGTTGATGTAGCCCTAAGCAGAGACTGGCGAGAATCACTTTCATGGACAGGGCCTGCCAAGCTTCCAAAAAACTTCGAGTTGCCTGAAATCTCGGCAAACATTTTTTCACCCAATCTTGATGAAACTTTCAGGTAATGATCAGTACACAAATCCCACTTGGCTCGCCAAATTTCGTTCTTCTAGGTTAAACCGTTCGTTGGCAGTAACCGGTTTCATTTTGAGGTTTCACTCTGTTTTCTCCTATAGGGATACATGTATTTGGAACTGTAAATCAAACACGGTTTGTGCTAGCTCTTTGAAACTTGACACAATAAAGCAGTTTCAAGTTCTATCTCTATGGTTTGTTTGCTGTTGATGTAGCCCTAAGCAGAGACTGGCGAGAATCACTTTCATGGAAAGGGCCTGCCAAGCTTCCAAAAAACTACGAGTTGCCGAAATCTCAGCACACACTTTTTCACCCAATCTTGATGAAACTTTCAGGTAATGATCAGTACACCAATCCCACTTGGCTCGCCAAATTTCGTTCTTCTAGTTTAAACCGTTCGTTGGCAGTAACCGGTTTCATTTTGAGGTTTCACTCTGTTTTCTCCTATAGGGATACATGTATTTGGAACTCTAAATCAAACACGGTTTGTGCTAGCTCTTTGAAACATGACACAATAAAGCAGTTTCAAGTTCTATTTCTATGGTTTGTTTGTTGTTGATGTAGCCCTAAGCAGAGACTGGCGAGAATCACTTTCATGGACAGGGCCTGCCAAGCTTCCAAAAAACTTCGAGTTGCCTGAAATCTCAGCAAACATTTTTTCACCCAATCTTGATGAAACTTTCAGGTAATGATCAGTACACAAATCCCAGTTGGCTCGCCAAATTTCGTTCTTCTAGGTTAAACCGTTCGTTGGCAGTAACCGGTTTCATTTTGAGGTTTCACTCTGTTTTCTCCTATAGGGATACATGTATTTGGAACTCAAAATCAAACACAGTTTGTGCTAGCTCTTTGAAACTTGACACAATAAAGCAGTTTCAAGTTCTATCTCTATGGTTTGTTTGCTGTTGATGTAGCCCTAAGCAGAGACTGGCGAGAATCACTTTCATGGAAAGGGCCTACCAAGCTTCCAAAAAACTACGAGTTGCCCGAAATTTCAGCACACACTTTTTCACCCAATCTTGATGAAACTTTCAGGTAATGATCAGTACACCAATCCCACTTGGCTCGCCAAATTTCGTTCTTCTAGGTTAAACCGTTCGTTGGCAGTAACCGGTTACATTTTGAGGTTTCACTCTGTTTTCTCTTATAGGGATACATGTATTTGGAACTCTAAATCAAACACGGTTTGTGCTAGCTCTTTGAAACTTGACACAATAAAGCAGTTTCAAGTTCTATCTCTATGTTTTGTTTGCTGTTGATGTAGCCCTAAGCAGAGACTGGCGAGAATCACTTTCATAGAAGGGGCCTGCCAAGCTTCCAAAAAACTACGAGTTGCCCGAAATCTCAGCACACACTTTTTCACCCAATCTTGATGAAACTTTCAGGTAATGATCAGTACACCAATCCCACTTGGCTCGCCAAATTTCGTTCTTCTAGGTTAAACCGTTCGTTGGCAGTAACCGGTTTCATTTTGAGGTTTCACTCTGTTTTCTCCTATAGGGATACATGTATTTGGAACTCTAAATCAAACACGGTTTGTGCTAGCTCTTTGAAACTTGACACAATAAAGCAGTTTCAAGTTCTATCTCTATGGTTTGTTTGCTGTTGATGTAGCCCTAAGCAGAGACTGGCGAGAATCACTTTCATGGAAAGGGCTTGCCAAGCTTCCAAAAAACTACGAGTTGCCTGAAATCTCAGCACACACTTTTTCACCCAATCTTGATGAAACTTTCAGGTAATGATCAGGACACCAGTCCCACTTGGCTCGCCAAATTTCGTTCTTCTAGGTGAAACCGTTCGTTGGCAGTAACCGGTTTCATTTTGAGGTTTCACTCTGTTTTCTCCTATAGGGATACATGTATTTGGAACTCTAAATCAAACACGGTTTGTGCTAGCTCTTTGAAACTAGACACAATAAAGCAGTTTCAGCTTCTATCTCTATGGTTTGTTTGCTGTTGATGTAGCCCTAAGCAGAGACTGGCGAGAATCACTTTCATGGAAAGGGCCTGCCAAGCTTCCAAAAAACTACGAGTTGCCCGAAATCTCAGCACACCCTTTTTCACCCAATCTTGATGAAACTTTCAGGTAATGATCAGTACACCAATCCCACTTGGCTCGCCAAATTTCGTTCTTCTAGGTTAAACCGTTCGTTGGCAGTAACCGGTTTCATTTTGAGGTTTCACTCTGTTTTCTCCTATAGGGATACATGTATTTGGAACTCTAAATCAAACACGGTTTGTGCTAGCTCTTTGAAACTTGACACAATAAAGCAGTTTCAAGTTCTATTTCTATGGTTTGTTTGCTGTTGATGTAGCCCTAAGCAGAGACTGGCGAGAATCACTTTCATGGGCAGGGCCTGCCAAGCTTCCAAAAAACTTCGAGTTGCCTGAAATCTCGGCAAACATTTTTTCACCCAATCTTGATGAAACTTTCAGGTAATGATCAGTACACAAATCCCACTTGGCTCGCCAAATTTCGTTCTTCTAGGTTAAACCGTTCGTTGGCAGTAACCGGTTCATTTTGAGGTTTCACTCTGTTTTCTCCTATAGGGATACATGTATTTGGAACTCAAAATCAAACACAGTTTGTGCTAGCTCTTTGAAACTTGACACAATAAAGCAGTTTCAAGTTCTATCACTATGGTTTGTTTGCTGTTGATGTAGCCCTAAGCAGAGACTGGCGAGAATCACTTTCATGGAAAGGGCCTACCAAGCTTCCAAAAAACTACGAGTTGCCCGAAATTTCAGCACACACTTTTTCACCCAATCTTGATGAAACTTTCAGGTAATGATCAGTACACCAATCCCACTTGGCTCGCCAAATTTCGTTCTTCTAGGTTAAACCGTTCGTTGGCAGTAACCGGTTACATTTTGAGGTTTCACTCTGTTTTCTCTTATAGGGATACATGTATTTGGAACTCTAAATCAAACACGGTTTGTGCTAGCTCTTTGAAACTTGACACAATAAAGCAGTTTCAAGTTCTATCTCTATGGTTTGTTTGCTGTTGATGTAGCCCTAAGCAGAGACTGGCGAGAATCACTTTCATGGAAAGGGCCTGCCAAGCTTCCAAAAAACTACGAGTTGCCTGAAAGCTCAGCAAACATTTTTTCACCCAATCTTGATGAAACTTTCAGGTAATGATCAGTACACAAATCCCACTTGGCTCGCCAAATTTCGTTCTTCTAGGTTAAACCTTTCGTTGGCAGTAACCGGTTTCATTTTGAGGTTTCACTCTGTTTTCTCCTATAGGGATACATGTATTTGGAACTCTAATTCAAACACAGTTTGTGCTAGCTCTTTGAAACTTGACACAATAAAGCAGTTTCAAGTTCTATCTCTATGGTTTGTTTGCTGTTGATGTAGCCCTAAGCAGAGACTGGAGAGAATCACTTTCATGGAAAGGGCCTGCCAAGCTTCCAAAAAACTACGAGTTGCCCGAAAATTCAGCACACACTTTTTCACCCAATCTTGATGAAACTTTCAGGTAATGATCAGTACACCAATCCCACTTGGCTCGCCAAATTTCGTTCTTCTAGGTTAAACCGTTCGTTGGCAGTAACCGGTTTCATTTTGAGGTTTCACTCTGTTTTCTCCTATAGGGATACATGTATTTGGAACTCTAAATCAAACACGGTTTGTGCTAGCTCTTTGAAACTTGACACAATAAAGCAGTTTCAAGTTCTATCTCTATGGTTTGTTTGCTGTTGATGTAGCCCTAAGCAGAGACTGGCGAGAATCACTTTCATGGAAAGGGCTTGCCAAGCTTCCAAAAAACTACGAGTTGCCTGAAATCTCAGCACACACTTTTCACCCAATCTTGATGAAACTTTCAGGTAATGATCAGGACACCAGTCCCACTTGGCTCGCCAAATTTCGTTCTTCTAGGTTAAACCGTTCGTTGGCAGTAACCGGTTTCATTTTGAGGTTTCACTCTGTTTTCTCCTATAGGGATACATGTATTTGGAACTCTAAATCAAACACGGTTTGTGCTAGCTCTTTGAAACTTGACACAATAAAGCAGTTTCAAGTTCTATCTCTATGGTTTGTTTGCTGTTGATGTAGCCCTAAGCAGAGACTGGCGAGAATCACTTTCATGGAAAGGGCCTGCCAAGCTTCCAAAAAACTACGAGTTGCCTGAAATCTCAGCAAACATTTTTTCACCCAATCTTGATGAAACTTTCAGGTAATGATCAGTACACAAATCCCACTTGGCTCGCCAAATTTCGTTCTTCTAGGTTAAACCGTTCGTTGGCAGTAACCGGTTTCATTTTGAGGTTTCACTCTGTTTTCTCCTATAGGGATACATGTATTTGGAACTCTAAACCAAACACGGTTTGTGCTAGCTCTTTGAAACTTGACACAATAAAGCAGTTTGAAGTTCTATCTCTATGGTTTGTTTGCTGTTGATGTAGCCCTAAGCAGAGACTGGCGAGAATCACTTTCATGGAAAGGGCCTGCCAAGCTTCCAAAAAACTACGAGTTGCCCGAAAATTCAGCACACACTTTTTCACCCAATCTTGATGAAACTTTCAGGTAATGATCAGTACACCAATCCCACTTGGCTCGCCAAATTTCGTTCTTCTAGGTTAAACCGTTCGTTGGCAGTAACCGGTTTCATTTTGAGGTTTCACTCTGTTTTCTCCTATAGGGATACATGTATTTGGAACTCTAAATCAAACACGGTTTGTGCTAGCTCTTTGAAACTTGACACCATAAAGCAGATTCAAGTTGTATCTCTATGGTTTGTTTGCTGTTGATGTAGCCCTAAGCAGAGACTGGCGAGAATCACTTTCATGGAAAGGGCCTGCCAAGCTTCCAAAAAACTACGAGTTGCCTGAAATCTCAGCAGACACTTTTTCACCCAATCTTGATGAAACTTTCAGGTAATGATCAGTACACCAGTCCCACTTGGCTCGCCAAATTTCGTTCTTCTAGGTTAAACCGTTCGTTGGCAGTAACCGGTTTCATTTTGAGGTTTCACTCTGTTTTCTCCTATAGGGATACATGTATTTGGAACTCTAAATCAAACACGGTTTGTGCTAGCTCTTTGAAACTTGACACAATAAAGCAGTTTCAGCTTCTATCTCTATGGTTTGTTTGCTGTTGATGTAGCCCTAAGCAGAGACTGGCGAGAATCACTTTCATGGACAGGGCCTGCCAAGCTTCCAAAAAACTTCGAGTTGCCTGAAATCTCAGCAAACATTTTTTCACCCAATCTTAATGAAACTTTCAGGTAATGATCAGTACACAAATCCCAGTTGGCTCGCCAAATTTCGTTCTTCTAGGTTAAACCGTTCGTTGGCAGTAACCGGTTTCATTTTGAGGTTTCACTCTGTTTTCTCCTATAGGGATACATGTATTTGGAACTCAAAATCAAACACAGTTTGTGCTAGCTCTTTGAAACTTGACACAATAAAGCAGTTTCAAGTTCTATCTCTATGGTTTGTTTGCTGTTGATGTAGCCCTAAGCAGAGACTGGCGAGAATCACTTTCATGGAAAGGGCCTACCAAGCTTCCAAAAAACTACGAGTTGCCCGAAATTTCAGCACACACTTTTTCACCCAATCTTGATGAAACTTTCAGGTAATGATCAGTACACCAATCCCACTTGGCTCGCCAAATTTCGTTCTTCTAGGTTAAACCGTTCGTTGGCAGTAACCGGTTACATTTTGAGGTTTCACTCTGTTTTCTCTTATAGGGATACATGTATTTGGAACTCTAAATCAAACACGGTTTGTGCTAGCTCTTTGAAACTTGACACAATAAAGCAGTTTCAAGTTCTATCTCTATGGTTTGTTTGCTGTTGATGTAGCCCTAAGCAGAGACTGGCGAGAATCACTTTCATAGAAGGGGCCTGCCAAGCTTCCAAAAAACTACGAGTTGCCCGAAATCTCAGCACACACTTTTTCACCCAATCTTGATGAAACTTTCAGGTAATGATCAGTACACCAATCCCACTTGGCTCGCCAAATTTCGTTCTTCTAGGTTAAACCGTTCGTTGGCAGTAACCGGTTTCATTTTGAGGTTTCACTCTGTTTTCTCCTATAGGGATACATGTATTTGGAACTCTAAATCAAACACGGTTTGTGCTAGCTCTTTGAAACTTGACACAATAAAGCAGTTTCAAGTTCTATCTCTATGGTTTGTTTGCTGTTGATGTAGCCCTAAGCAGAGACTGGCGAGAATCACTTTCATGGAAAGGGCTTGCCAAGCTTCCAAAAAACTACGAGTTGCCTGAAATCTCAGCACACACTTTTTCACCCAATCTTGATGAAACTTTCAGGTAATGATCAGGACACCAGTCCCACTTGGCTCGCCAAATTTCGTTCTTCTAGGTTAAACCGTTCGTTGGCAGTAACCGGTTTCATTTTGAGGTTTCACTCTGTTTTCTCCTATAGGGATACATGTATTTGGAAACTCTAAATCAAACACGGTTTGTGCTAGCTCTTTGAAACTAGACACAATAAAGCAGTTTCAGCTTCTATCTCTATGGTTTGTTTGCTGTTGATGTAGCCCTAAGCAGAGACTGGCGAGAATCACTTTCATGGAAAGGGCCTGCCAAGCTTCCAAAAAACTACGAGTTGCCCGAAATCTCAGCACACCCTTTTTCACCCAATCTTGATGAAACTTTCAGGTAATGATCAGTACACCAATCCCACTTGGCTCGCCAAATTTCGTTCTTCTAGGTTAAACCGTTCGTTGGCAGTAACCGGTTTCATTTTGAGGTTTCACTCTGTTTTCTCCTATAGGGATACATGTATTTGGAACTCTAAATCAAAACACGGTTTGTGCTAGCTCTTTGAAACTTGACACAATAAAGCAGTTTCAAGTTCTATTTCTATGGTTTGTTTGCTGTTGATGTAGCCCTAAGCAGAGACTGGCGAGAATCACTTTCATGGGCAGGGCCTGCCAAGCTTCCAAAAACTTCGAGTTGCCTGAAATCTCGGCAAACATTTTTTCACCCAATCTTGATGAAACTTTCAGGTAATGATCAGTACACAAATCCCACTTGGCTCGCCAAATTTCGTTCTTCTAGGTTAAACCGTTCGTTGGCAGTAACCGGTTTCATTTTGAGGTTTCACTCTGTTTTCTCCTATAGGGATACATGTATTTGGAACTCAAAATCAAACACAGTTTGTGCTAGCTCTTTGAAACTTGACACAATAAAGCAGTTTCAAGTTCTATCACTATGGTTTGTTTGCTGTTGATGTAGCCCTAAGCAGAGACTGGCGAGAATCACTTTCATGGAAAGGGCCTACCAAGCTTCCAAAAAACTACGAGTTGCCCGAAATTTCAGCACACACTTTTTCACCCAATCTTGATGAAACTTTCAGGTAATGATCAGTACACCAATCCCACTTGGCTCGCCAAATTTCGTTCTTCTAGGTTAAACCGTTCGTTGGCAGTAACCGGTTACATTTTGAGGTTTCACTCTGTTTTCTCTTATAGGGATACATGTATTTGGAACTCTAAATCAAACACGGTTTGTGCTAGCTCTTTGAAACTTGACACAATAAAGCAGTTTCAAGTTCTATCTCTATGGTTTGTTTGCTGTTGATGTAGCCCTAAGCAGAGACTGGCGAGAATCACTTTCATGGAAAGGGCCTGCCAAGCTTCCAAAAAACTACGAGTTGCCTGAAAGCTCAGCAACATTTTTTCACCCAATCTTGATGAAACTTTCAGGTAATGATCAGTACACAAATCCCACTTGGCTCGCCAAATTTCGTTCTTCTAGGTTAAACCTTTCGTTGGCAGTAACCGGTTTCATTTTGAGGTTTCACTCTGTTTTCTCCTATAGGGATACATGTATTTGGAACTCTAATTCAAACACAGTTTGTGCTAGCTCTTTGAAACTTGACACAATAAAGCAGTTTGTAAGTTCTATCTCTATGGTTTGTTTGCTGTTGATGTAGCCCTAAGCAGAGACTGGAGAGAATCACTTTCATGGAAAGGGCCTGCCAAGCTTCCAAAAAACTACGAGTTGCCCGAAAATTCAGCACACACTTTTTCACCCAATCTTGATGAAACTTTCAGGTAATGATCAGTACACCAATCCCACTTGGCTCGCCAAATTTCGTTCTTCTAGGTTAAACCGTTCGTTGGCAGTAACCGGTTTCATTTTGAGGTTTCACTCTGTTTTCTCCTATAGGGATACATGTATTTGGAACTCTAAATCAAACACGGTTTGTGCTAGCTCTTTGAAACTTGACACAATAAAGCAGTTTCAAGTTCTATCTCTATGGTTTGTTTGCTGTTGATGTAGCCCTAAGCAGAGACTGGCGAGAATCACTTTTATGGAAAGAACTTGCCAAGCTTCCAAAAAACTACGAGTTGCCTGAAATCTCAGCACACACTTTTTCACCCAATCTTGATGAAACTTTCAGGTAATGATCAGGACACCAGTCCCACTTGGCTCGCCAAATTTCGTTCTTCTAGGTTAAACCGTTCGTTGGCAGTAACCGGTTTCATTTTGAGGTTTCACTCTGTTTTCTCCTATAGGGATACATGTATTTGGAACTCTAAATCAAACACGGTTTGTGCTAGCTCTTTGAAACTTGACACAATAAAGCAGTTTCAGCTTCTATCTCTATGGTTTGTTTGCTGTTGATGTAGCCCTAAGCAGAGAGTGGCGAGAATCACTTTCATGGAAAGGGCCTGCCAAGCTTCCAAAAAACTACGAGTTGTCTGAAATCTCAGCACACCCTTTTTCACCCAATCTTGATGAAACTTTCAGGTAATGATTAGTACACCAATCCAACTTGGCTCGCCAAATTTCGTTCTTCTAGGTTAAACCGTTCGTTGGCAGTTACCGGTTTCATTTTGAGGTTTCACTCTGTTTTCTCCTATAGGGATACATGTATTTGGAACTCTAAATCAAACACGGTTTGTGCTAGCTCTTTGAAACTTGACACAATAAAGCAGTTTCAAGTTCTATCTCTATGGTTTGTTTGCTGTTGATGTAGCCCTAAGCAGAGACTGGCGAGAATCACTTTCATGGAAAGGGCCTGCCAAGCTTCCAAAAAACTACGAGTTGCCTGAAAGCTCAGCAAACATTTTTTCACCCAATCTTGATGAAACTTTCAGGTAATGATCAGTACACAAATCCCACTTGGCTCGCCAAATTTCGTTCTTCTAGGTTAAACCGTTCGTTGGCAGTAACCGGTTTCATTTTGAGGTTTCACTCTGTTTTCTCCTATAGGGATACATGTATTTGGAACTCTAATTCAAACACAGTTTGTGCTAGCTCTTTGAAACTTGACACAATAAAGCAGTTTGAAGTTCTATCTCTATGGTTTGTTTGCTGTTGATGTAGCCCTAAGCAGAGACTGGCGAGAATCACTTTCATGGAAAGGGCCTGCCAAGCTTCCAAAAAACTACGAGTTGCCCGAAAATTCAGCACACACTTTTTCACCCAATCTTGATGAAACTTTCAGGTAATGATCAGTACACCAATCCCACTTGGCTCGCCAAATTCGTTTTTCTAGGTTAAACCGTTCTTTGGCAGTAACCGGTTTCATTTTGAGGTTTCACTCTGTTTTCTCCTATAGGGATACATGTATTTGGAACTCTATATCAAACACGGTTTGTGCTAGCTTTTTGAAAATTGACACAATAAAGCAGTTTCAGCTTCTATCTCTATGGTTTGTTTGCTGTTGATGTAGCCCCTAAGCAGAGACTGGCGACAATCACTTTCATGGAAAAGTCCTGCCAAGCTTCCAAAAATCTACGAGTTGCCTGAAATCTCAGCACACCATTTTTCACCCAATCTTGATGAAACATTCAGGTAATGATCAGTACACCAATCCCACTTGGATTGCCAAATTTCGTTCTTCTAGGTTAAACCGTTCGTTGGCAGTAACCAGGTTTCATTTTGAGGTTTCACTCTGTTTTCTCCTATAGGGATACATGTATTTGGAACTCTAAATCAAACACGGTTTGTGCTAGCTCTTTGAAACTTGACACAATAAAGCAGTTTCAAGTTCTATCTATATGGTTTGTTTGCTGTTGATGTAGCCCTAAGCAGAGACTGGCGAGAATCACTTTCATGGAAAGGGCCTGCCAAACTTCCAAAAAACTACGAGTTGCCTGAAATCTCAGCACACCCTTTTTCACCCAATCTTGATGAAACTTTCAGGTAATGATTAGTACACCAATCCAACTTGGCTCGCCAAATTTCGTTCTTCTAGGTTAAACCGTTCGTTGGCAGTTACCGGTTTCATTTTGAGGTTTCACTCTGTTTTCTCCTATAGGGATACATGTATTTGGAACTCTAAATCAAACACGGTTTGTGCTAGCTCTTTGAAACTTGACACAATAAAGCAGTTTCAAGTTCTATCTCTATGGTTTGTTTGCTGTTGATGTAGCCCTAAGCAGAGACTGGCGAGAATCACTTTCATGGGAAGGGCCTGCCAAGCTTCCACAAAACTACAGGTTGCCTGAAACCTCAGAAAACATTTTTTCACCCAATCTTGATGAAACTTTCAGGTGATGATCAGTACACCAATCCCACTTGGCTCGCCAAATTTCGTTCTTCTAGGTTAAACCGTTCGTTGGCAGTAACCGGTTTCATTTTGAGGTTTCACTCTGTTTTCTCCTATAGGGATACATGTATTTGGAACTCTAAATCAAACACGGTTTGTGCTAGCTCTTTGAAACTTGACACAATAAAGCAGTTTCAAGTTCTATCTCTATGGTTTGTTTGCTGTTGATGTAGCCCTAAGCAGAGACTGGCGAGAATCACTTTCATGGAAAGGGCCTGCCAAGCTTCCAAAAAACTACGAGTTGCCTGAAATCTCAGCAGACACTTTTTCACCCAATCTTGATGAAACTTTCAGGTAATGATCAGTACACCAGTCCCACTTGGCTCGCCAAATTTCGTTCTTCTAGGTTAAACCGTTCGTTGGCAGTAACCGGTTTCATTTTGAGGTTTCACTCTGTTTTCTCCTATAGGGATACATGTATTTGGAACTCTAAATCAAACACGGTTTGTGCTAGCTCTTTGAAACTTGACACAATAAAGCAGTTTCAGCTTCTATCTCTATGGTTTGTTTGCTGTTGATGTAGCCCTAAGCAGAGACTGGCGAGAATCACTTTCATGGAAAGGGCCTGCCAAGCTTCCAAAAAACTACGAGTTGTCTGAAATCTCGGCACAACCTTTTTCACCCAATCTTGATGAAACTTTCAGGTAATGATTAGTACACCAATCCAACTTGGCTCGCCAAATTTCGTTCTTCTAGGTTAAACCGTTCGTTGGCAGTTACCGGTTTCATTTTGAGGTTTCACTCTGTTTTCTCCTATAGGGATACATGTATTTGGAACTCTAAATCAAACACGGTTTGTGCTAGCTCTTTGAAACTTGACACAATAAAGCAGTTTCAAGTTCTATCTCTATGGTTTGTTTGCTGTTGATGTAGCCCTAAGCAGAGACTGGCGAGAATCACTTTCATGGAAAGGGCCTGCCAAGCTTCCAAAAAACTACGAGTTGCCTGAAAGCTCAGCAAACATTTTTTCACCCAATCTTGATGAAACTTTCAGGTAATGATCAGTACACAAATCCCACTTGGCTCGCCAAATTTCGTTCTTCTAGGTTAAACCGTTCGTTGGCAGTAACCGGTTTCATTTTGAGGTTTCACTCTGTTTTCTCCTATAGGGATACATGTATTTGGAACTCTAATTCAAACACAGTTTGTGCTAGCTCTTTGAAACTTGACACAATAAAGCAGTTTGAAGTTCTATCTCTATGGTTTGTTTGCTGTTGATGTAGCCCTAAGCAGAGACTGGCGAGAATCACTTTCATGGAAAGGGCCTGCCAAGCTTCCAAAAAACTACGAGTTGCCCGAAAATTCAGCACACACTTTTTCACCCAATCTTGATGAAACTTTCAGGTAATGATCAGTACACCAATCCCACTTGGCTCGCCAAATTTCGTTCTTCTAGGTTAAACCGTTCGTTGGCAGTAACCGGTTTCATTTTGAGGTTTCACTCTGTTTTCTCCTATAGGGATACATGTATTTGGAACTCTAAATCAAACACGGTTTGTGCTAGCTCTTTGAAACTTGACACAATAAAGCAGTTTCAAGTTCTATCTCTATGGTTTGTTTGCTGTTGATGTAGCCCTAAGCAGAGACTGGCGAGAATCACTTTCATGGAAAGGGCTTGCCAAGCTTCCAAAAAACTACGAGTTGCCTGAAATCTCAGCACACACTTTTTCACCCAATCTTGATGAAACTTTCAGGTAATGATCAGGACACCAGTCCCACTTGGCTCGCCAAATTTCGTTCTTCTAGGTTAAACCGTTCGTTGGCAGTAACCGGTTTCATTTTGAGGTTTCACTCTGTTTTCTCCTATAGGGATACATGTATTTGGAACTCTAAATCAAACACGGTTTGTGCTAGCTCTTTGAAACTTGACACAATAAAGCAGTTTCAAGTTCTATCTCTATGGTTTGTTTGCTGTTGATGTAGCCCTAAGCAGAGACTGGCGAGAATCACTTTCATGGAAAGGGCCTGCCAAGCTTCCACAAAACTACAGGTTGCCTGAAACCTCAGAAAACATTTTTTCACCCAATCTTGATGAAACTTTCAGGTAATGATCAGTACACCAATCCCACTTGGCTCGCCAAATTTCGTTCTTCTAGGTTAAACCGTTCGTTGGCAGTAACCGGTTTCATTTTGAGGTTTCACTCTGTTTTCTCCTATAGGGATACATGTATTTGGAACTCTAAATCAAACACGGTTTGTGCTAGCTCTTTGAAACTTGACACAATAAAGCAGTTTCAAGTTCTATCTCTATGGTTTGTTTGCTGTTGATGTAGCCCTAAGCAGAGACTGGCGAGAATCACTTTCATGGAAAGGGCCTGCCAAGCTTCCAAAAAACTACGAGTTGCCTGAAATCTCAGCAGACACTTTTTCACCCAATCTTGATGAAACTTTCAGGTAATGATCAGTACACCAGTCCCACTTGGCTCGCCAAATTTCGTTCTTCTAGGTTAAACCGTTCGTTGGCAGTAACCGGTTTCATTTTGAGGTTTCACTCTGTTTTCTCCTATAGGGATACATGTATTTGGAACTCTAAATCAAACACGGTTTGTGCTAGCTCTTTGAAACTTGACACAATAAAGCAGTTTCAGCTTCTATCTCTATGGTTTGTTTGCTGTTGATGTAGCCCTAAGCAGAGAGTGGCGAGAATCACTTTCATGGAAAGGGCCTGCCAAGCTTCCAAAAAACTACGAGTTGTCTGAAATCTCAGCACACCCTTTTTCACCCAATCTTGATGAAACTTTCAGGTAATGATTAGTACACCAATCCAACTTGGCTCGCCAAATTTCGTTCTTCTAGGTTAAACCGTTCGTTGGCAGTTACCGGTTTCATTTTGAGGTTTCACTCTGTTTTCTCCTATAGGGATACATGTATTTGGAACTCTAAATCAAACACGGTTTGTGCTAGCTCTTTGAAACTTGACACAATAAAGCAGTTTCAAGTTCTATCTCTATGGTTTGTTTGCTGTTGATGTAGCCCTAAGCAGAGACTGGCGAGAATCACTTTCATGGAAAGGGCCTGCCAAGCTTCCAAAAAACTACGAGTTGCCTGAAAGCTCAGCAAACATTTTTTCACCCAATCTTGATGAAACTTTCAGGTAATGATCAGTACACAAATCCCACTTGGCTCGCCAAATTTCGTTCTTCTAGGTTAAACAGTTCGTTGGCAGTAACCGGTTTCATTTTGAGGTTTCACTCTGTTTTCTCCTATAGGGATACATGTATTTGGAACTCTAATTCAAACACAGTTTGTGCTAGCTCTTTGAAAGTTGACACAATAAAGCAGTTTGAAGTTCTATCTCTATGGTTTGTTTGCTGTTGATGTAGCCCTAAGCAGAGACTGGCGAGAATCACTTTCATGGAAAGGGCCTGCCAAGCTTCCAAAAAACTACGAGTTGCCCGAAAATTCAGCACACACTTTTTCACCCAATCTTGATGAAACTTTCAGGTAATGATCAGTACACCAATCCCACTTGGCTCGCCAAATTTCGTTCTTCTAGGTTAAACCGTTCGTTGGCAGTAACCGGTTTCATTTTGAGGTTTCACTCTGTTTTCTCCTATAGGGATACATGTATTTGGAACTCTAAATCAAACACGGTTTGTGCTAGCTCTTTGAAACTTGACACAATAAAGCAGTTTCAAGTTCTATCTCTATGGTTTGTTTGCTGTTGATGTAGCCCTAAGCAGAGACTGGCGAGAATCACTTTCATGGAAAGGGCTTGCCAAGCTTCCAAAAAACTACGAGTTGCCTGAAATCTCAGCACACACTTTTTCACCCAATCTTGATGAAACTTTCAGGTAATGATCAGGACACCAGTCCCACTTGGCTCGCCAAATTTCGTTCTTCTAGGTTAAACCGTTCGTTGGCAGTAACCGGTTTCATTTTGAGGTTTCACTCTGTTTTCTCCTATAGGGATACATGTATTTGGAACTCTAAATCAAACACGGTTTGTGCTAGCTCTTTGAAACTTGACACAATAAAGCAGTTTCAAGTTCTATCTCTATGGTTTGTTTGCTGTTGATGTAGCCCTAAGCAGAGACTGGCGAGAATCACTTTCATGGAAAGGGCCTGCCAAGCTTCCAAAAAACTACGAGTTGCCTGAAATCTCAGCAAACATTTTTTCACCCAATCTTGATGAAACTTTCAGGTAATGATCAGTACACAAATCCCACTTGGCTCGCCAAATTTCGTTCTTCTACGTTAAACCGTTCGTTGGCAGTAACCGGTTTCATTTTGAGGTTTCACTCTGTTTTCTCCTATAGGGATACATGTATTTGGAACTCTAAACCAAACACGGTTTGTGCTAGCTCTTTGAAACTTGACACAATAAAGCAGTTTGAAGTTCTATCTCTATGGTTTGTTTGCTGTTGATGTAGCCCTAAGCAGAGACTGGCGAGAATCACTTTCATGGAAAGGGCCTGCCAAGCTTCCAAAAAACTACGAGTTGCCCGAAAATTCAGCACACACTTTTTCACCCAATCTTGATGAAACTTTCAGGTAATGATCAGTACACCAATCCCACTTGGCTCGCCAAATTTCGTTCTTCTAGGTTAAACCGTTCGTTGGCAGTAACCGGTTTCATTTTGAGGTTTCACTCTGTTTTCTCCTATAGGGATACATGTATTTGGAACTCTAAATCAAACACGGTTTGTGCTAGCTCTTTGAAACTTGACACCATAAAGCAGTTTCAAGTTGTATCTCTATGGTTTGTTTGCTGTTGATGTAGCCCTAAGCAGAGACTGGCGAGAATCACTTTCATGGAAAGGGCCTGCCAAGCTTCCAAAAAACTACGAGTTGCCTGAAATCTCAGCAGACACTTTTTCACCCAATCTTGATGAAACTTTCAGGTAATGATCAGTACACCAATCCCACTTGGCTCGCCAAATTTCGTTCTTCTAGGTTAAACCGTTCGTTGGCAGTAACCGGTTTCATTTTGAGGTTTCACTCTGTTTTCTCCTATAGGGATACATGTATTTGGAACTCTAAATCAAACACGGTTTGTGCTAGCTCTTTGAAACTTGACACAATAAAGCAGTTTCAGCTTCTATCTCTATGGTTTGTTTGCTGTTGATGTAGCCCTAAGCAGAGAGTGGCGAGAATCACTTTCATGGAAAGGGCCTGCCAAGCTTCCAAAAAACTACGAGTTGTCTGAAATCTCAGCACACCCTTTTTCACCCAATCTTGATGAAACTTTCAGGTAATGATTAGTACACCAATCCAACTTGGCTTGCCAAATTTCGTTCTTCTAGGTTAAACCGTTCGTTGGCAGTTACCGGTTTCATTTTGAGGTTTCACTCTGTTTTCTCCTATAGGGATACATGTATTTGGAACTCTAAATCAAACACGGTTTGTGCTAGCTCTTTGAAACTTGACACAATAAAGCAGTTTCAAGTTCTATCTCTATGGTTTGTTTGCTGTTGATGTAGCCCTAAGCAGAGACTGGCGAGAATCACTTTCATGGAAAGGGCCTGCCAAGCTTCCAAAAAACTACGAGTTGCCTGAAAGCTCAGCAAACATTTTTTCACCCAATCTTGATGAAACTTTCAGGTAATGATCAGTACACAAATCCCACTTGGCTCGCCAAATTTCGTTCTTCTAGGTTAAACCGTTCGTTGGCAGTAACCGGTTTCATTTTGAGGTTTCACTCTGTTTTCTCCTATAGGGATACATGTATTTGGAACTCTAATTCAAACACAGTTTGTGCTAGCTCTTTGAAACTTGACACAATAAAGCAGTTTGAAGTTCTATCTCTATGGTTTGTTTGCTGTTGATGTAGCCCTAAGCAGAGACTGGCGAGAATCACTTTCATGGAAAGGGCCTGCCAAGCTTCCAAAAAACTACGAGTTGCCCGAAAATTCAGCACACACTTTTTCACCCAATCTTGATGAAACTTTCAGGTAATGATCAGTACACCAATCCCACTTGGCTCGCCAAATTTCGTTTTTCTAGGTTAAACCGTTCTTTGGCAGTAACCGGTTTCATTTTGAGGTTTCACTCTGTTTTCTCCTATAGGGATACATGTATTTGGAACTCTAAATCAAACACGGTTTGTGCTAGCTCTTTGAAACTTGACACAATAAAGCAGTTTCAAGTTCTATCTCTATGGTTTGTTTGCTGTTGATGTAGCCCTAAGCAGAGACTGGCGAGAATCACTTTCATGGAAAGGTCCTGCCAAGCTTCCAAAAATCTACGAGTTGCCTGAAATCTCAGCACACCATTTTTCACCCAATCTTGATGAAACATTCAGGTAATGATCAGTGCACCAATCCCACTTGGATTGCCAAATTTCGTTCTTCTAGGTTAAACCGTTCGTTGGCAGTAACCAGGTTTCATTTTGAGGTTTCACTCTGTTTTCTCCTATAGGGATACATGTATTTGGAACTCTAAATCAAACACGGTTTGTGCTAGCTCTTTGAAACTTGACACAATAAAGCAGTTTCAAGTTCTATCTATATGGTTTGTTTGCTGTTGATGTAGCCCTAAGCAGAGACTGGCGAGAATCACTTTCATGGAAAGGGCCTGCCAAACTTCCAAAAAACTACGAGTTGCCTGAAATCTCAGCACACCCTTTTTCACCCAATCTTGATGAAACTTTCAGGTAATGATTAGTACACCAATCCAACTTGGCTCGCCAAATTTCGTTCTTCTAGGTTAAACTGTTCGTTGGCAGTTACCGGTTTCATTTTGAGGTTTCACTCTGTTTTCTCCTATAGGGATACATGTATTTGGAACTCTAAATCAAACACGGTTTGTGCTAGCTCTTTGAAACTTGACACAATAAAGCAGTTTCAAGTTCTATCTCTATGGTTTGTTTGCTGTTGATGTAGCCCTAAGCAGAGACTGGCGAGAATCACTTTCATGGAAAGGGCCTGCCAAGCTTCCACAAAACTACAGGTTGCCTGAAACCTCAGAAAACATTTTTTCACCCAATCTTGATGAAACTTTCAGGTAATGATCAGTACACCAATCCCACTTGGCTCGCCAAATTTCGTTCTTCTAGGTTAAACCGTTCGTTGGCAGTAACCGGTTTCATTTTGAGGTTTCACTCTGTTTTCTCCTATAGGGATACATGTATTTGGAACTCTAAATCAAACACGGTTTGTGCTAGCTCTTTGAAACTTGACACAATAAAGCAGTTTCAAGTTCTATCTCTATGGTTTGTTTGCTGTTGATGTAGCCCTAAGCAGAGACTGGCGAGAATCACTTTCATGGAAAGGGCCTGCCAAGCTTCCAAAAAACTACGAGTTGCCTGAAATCTCAGCAGACACTTTTTCACCCAATCTTGATGAAACTTTCAGGTAATGATCAGTACACCAGTCCCACTTGGCTCGCCAAATTTCGTTCTTCTAGGTTAAACCGTTCGTTGGCAGTAACCGGTTTCATTTTGAGGTTTCACTCTGTTTTCTCCTATAGGGATACATGCATTTGGAACTCTAAATCAAACACGGTTTGTGCTAGCTCTTTGAAACTTGACACAATAAAGCAGTTTCAGCTTCTATCTCTATGGTTTGTTTGCTGTTGATGTAGCCCTAAGCAGAGAGTGGCGAGAATCACTTTCATGGAAAGGGCCTGCCAAGCTTCCAAAAAACTACGAGTTGTCTGAAATCTCAGCACACCCTTTTTCACCCAATCTTGATGAAACTTTCAGGTAATGATTAGTACACCAATCCAACTTGGCTCGCCAAATTTCGTTCTTCTAGGTTAAACCGTTCGTTGGCAGTTACCGTTTTCATTTTGAGGTTTCACTCTGTTTTCTCCTATAGGGATACATGTATTTGGAACTCTAAATCAAACACGGTTTGTGCTAGCTCTTTGAAACTTGACACAATAAAGCAGTTTCAAGTTCTATCTCTATGGTTTGTTTGCTGTTGATGTAGCCCTAAGCAGAGACTGGCGAGAATCACTTTCATGGAAAGGGCCTGCCAAGCTTCCAAAAAACTACGAGTTGCCTGAAATCTCAGCAAACATTTTTTCACCCAATCTTGATGAAACTTTCAGGTAATGATCAGTACACAAATCCCACTTGGCTCGCCAAATTTCGTTCTTCTAGGTTAAACCGTTCGTTGGCAGTAACCGGTTTCATTTTGAGGTTTCACTCTGTTTTCTCCTATAGGGATACATGTATTTGGAACTCTAATTCAAACACAGTTTGTGCTAGCTCTTTGAAACTTGACACAATAAAGCAGTTTGAAGTTCTATCTCTATGGTTTGTTTGCTGTTGATGTAGCCCTAAGCAGAGACTGGCGAGAATCACTTTCATGGAAAGGGCCTGCCAAGCTTCCAAAAAACTACGAGTTGCCTGAAATCTCAGCAGACACTTTTTCACCCAATCTTGATGAAACTTTCAGGTAATGATCAGTACACCAGTCCCACGTGGCTCGCCAAATTTCGTTCTTCTAGGTTAAACCGTTCGTTGGCAGTAACCGGTTTCATTTTGAGGTTTCACTCTGTTTTCTCCTATAGGGATACATGTATTTGGAACTCTAAATCAAACACGGTTTGTGCTAGCTCTTTGAAACTTGACACAATAAAGCAGTTTCAGCTTCTAACTCTATGGTTTGTTTGCTGTTGATGTAGCCCTAAGCAGAGAGTGGCGAGAATCACTTTCATGGAAAGGGCCTGCCAAGCTTCCAAAAAACTACGAGTTGTCTGAAATCTCAGCACACCCTTTTTCACCCAATCTTGATGAAACTTTCAGGTAATGATTAGTACACCAATCCAACTTGGCTCGCCAAATTTCGTTCTTCTAGGTTAAACCGTTCGTTGGCAGTTACCGGTTTCATTTTGAGGTTTCACTCTGTTTTCTCCTATAGGGATACATGTATTTGGAACTCTAAATCAAACACGGTTTGTGCTAGCTCTTTGAAACTTGACACAATAAAGCAGTTTCAAGTTCTATCTCTATGGTTTGTTTGCTGTTGATGTAGCCCTAAGCAGAGACTGGCGAGAATCACTTTCATGGAAAGGGCCTGCCAAGCTTCCAAAAAACTACGAGTTGCCTGAAAGCTCAGCAAACATTTTTTCACCCAATCTTGATGAAACTTTCAGGTAATGATCAGTACACAAATCCCACTTGGCTCGCCAAATTTCGTTCTTCTAGGTTAAACCGTTCGTTGGCAGTAACCGGTTTCATTTTGAGGTTTCACTCTGTTTTCTCCTATAGGGATACATGTATTTGGAACTGTAAATCAAACACGGTTTGTGCTAGCTCTTTGAAACTTGACACAATAAAGCAGTTTCAAGTTCTATCTCTATGGTTTGTTTGCTGTTGATGTAGCCCTAAGCAGAGACTGGCGAGAATCACTTTCATGGAAAGGGCCTGCCAAGCTTCCAAAAAACTACGAGTTGCCTGAAATCTCAGCAGACACTTTTTCACCCAATCTTGATGAAACTTTCAGGTAATGATCAGTACACCAGTCCCACGTGGCTCGCCAAATTTCGTTCTTCTAGGTTAAACCGTTCGTTGGCAGTAACCGGTTTCATTTTGAGGTTTCACTCTGTTTTCTCCTATAGGGATACATGTATTTGGAACTCTAAATCAAACACGGTTTGTGCTAGCTCTTTGAAACTTGACACAATAAAGCAGTTTCAGCTTCTATCTCTATGGTTTGTTTGCTGTTGATGTAGCCCTAAGCAGAGAGTGGCGAGAATCACTTTCATGGAAAGGGCCTGCCAAGCTTCCAAAAAACTACGAGTTGTCTGAAATCTCAGCACACCCTTTTTCACCCAATCTTGATGAAACTTTCAGATAATGATTAGTACACCAATCCAACTTGGCTCGCCAAATTTCGTTCTTCTAGGTTAAACCGTTCGTTGGCAGTTACCGGTTTCATTTTGAGGTTTCACTCTGTTTTCTCCTATAGGGATACATGTATTTGGAACTCTAAATCAAACACGGTTTGTGCTAGCTCTTTGAAACTTGACACAATAAAGCAGTTTCAAGTTCTATCTCTATGGTTTGTTTGCTGTTGATGTAGCCCTAAGCAGAGACTGGCGAGAATCACTTTCATGGAAAGGGCCTGCCAAGCTTCCAAAAAACTACCAGTTGCCTGAAATCTCAGCAAACATTTTTTCACCCAATCTTGATGAAACTTTCAGGTAATGATCAGTACACAAATCCCACTTGGCTCGCCAAATTTCGTTCTTCTAGGTTAAACCGTTCGTTGGCAGTAACCGGTTTCATTTTGAGGTTTCACTCTGTTTTCTCCTATAGGGATACATGTATTTGGAACTCTAATTCAAACACAGTTTGTGCTAGCTCTTTGAAACTTGACACAATAAAGCAGTTTGAAGTTCTATCTCTATGGTTTGTTTGCTGTTGATGTAGCCCTAAGCAGAGACTGGCGAAAATCACTTTCATGGAAAGGGCCTGCCAAGCTTCCAAAAAACTACGAGTTGCCCGAAAATTCAGCACACACTTTTTCACCCAATCTTGATGAAACTTTCAGGTAATGATCAGTACACCAATCCCACTTGGCTCGCCAAATTTCGTTTTTCTAGGTTAAACCGTTCTTTGGCAGTAACCGGTTTCATTTTGAGGTTTCACTCTGTTTTCTCTTATAGGGATACATGTATTTGGAACTCTATATCAAACACGGTTTGTGCTAGCTCTTTGAAAATTGACACAATAAACCAGTTTCAGCTTCTATCTCTATGGTTTGTTTGCTGTTGATGTAGCCCTAAGCAGAGACTGGCGAGAATCACTTTCATGGAAAGGTCCTGCCAAGCTTCCAAAAATCTACGAGTTGCCTGAAATCTCAGCACACCATTTTTCACCCAATCTTGATGAAACATTCAGGTAATGATCAGTACACCAATCCCACTTGGATTGCCAAATTTCGTTCTTCTAGGTTAAACCGTTCGTTGGCAGTAACCAGGTTTCATTTTGAGGTTTCACTCTGTTTTCTCCTATAGGGATACATGTATTTGGAACTCTAAATCAAACACGGTTTGTGCTAGCTCTTTGAAACTTGACACAATAAAGCAGTTTCAAGTTCTATCTATATGGTTTGTTTGCTGTTGATGTAGCCCTAAGCAGAGACTGGCGAGAATCACTTTCATGGAAAGGGCCTGCCAAACTTCCAAAAAACTACGAGTTGCCTGAAATCTCAGCACACCCTTTTTCACCCAATCTTGATGAAACTTTCAGGTAATGATTAGTACACCAATCCAACTTGGCTCGCCAAACTTCGTTCTTCTAGGTTAAACCGTTCGTTGGCAGTTACCGGTTTCATTTTGAGGTTTCACTCTGTTTTCTCCTATAGGGATACATGTATTTGGAACTCTAAATCAAACACGGTTTGTGCTAGCTCTTTGAAACTTGACACAATAAAGCAGTTTCAAGTTCTATCTCTATGGTTTGTTTGCTGTTGATGTAGCCCTAAGCAGAGACTGGCGAGAATCACTTTCATGGAAAGGGCCTGCCAAGCTTCCACAAAACTACAGGTTGCCTGAAACCTCAGAAAACATTTTTTCACCCAATCTTGATGAAACTTTCAGGTAATGATCAGTACACAAATCCCACTTGGCTCGCCAAATTTCGTTCTTCTAGGTTAAACCGTTCGTTGGCAGTAACCGGTTTCATTTTGAGGTTTCACTCTGTTTTCTCCTATAGGGATACATGTATTTGGAACTCTAAATCAAACACAGTTTGTGCTAGCTCTTTGAAACTTGACACAATAAAGCAGTTTCAAGTTCTATCTCTATGGTTTGTTTGCTGTTGATGTAGCCCTAAGCAGAGACTGGCGAGAATCACTTTCATGGAAAGGGCCTGCCAAGCTTCCAAAAAACTACGAGTTGCCCGAAATTTCAGCACACACTTTTTCACCCAATCTTGATGAAACTTTCAGGTAATGATCAGTACACCAATTCCACTTGGCTCGCCAAATTTCGTTCTTCTAGGTTAAACCGTTCTTTGGCAGTAACCGGTTTCATTTTGAGGTTTCACTCTGTTTTCTCCTATAGGGATACATGTATTTGGAACTCTATATAAAACACGGTTTTTGCTAGCTCTTTGAAACTTGACACAATAAAGCAGTTTCAAGTTCTATCTCTATGGTTTGTTTGCTGTTGATTTAGCCCTAAGCAGAGACTGGCGAGAATCACTTTCATGGAAAGGGCCTGCCAAGCTTTCAAAAAACTACGAGTTGCCTGAAATCTCAGCACACCCTTTTTCACCCAATCTTGATGAAACTTTCAGGTAATGATCAGTACACCAATCCCACTTGGCTCGCCAAATTTCGTTCTTCTGGTTAAACCGTTCTTTGGAAGTAACCGGTTTCATTTTGAGGTTTCACTCTGTTTTCTCCTATAGGAATACATGTATTTGGAACTCTAAATCAAACAGGGTTTGTGCTAGCTCTTTGAAACTTGACACAATAAAGCAGTTTCAAGTTCTATCTCTATGGTTTGTTTGCTGTTGATGTAGTCCTAAGCAGAGACTGGCGAGAATCACTTTCATGGAAAGGGCCTGCCAAGCTTCCAAAAAACTACGAGTTGCCCGAAATCTCAGCACACCCTTTTTCACCCAATCTTTATGAAACTTTCAGGTAATGATCAGTACACCAATTCCACTTGGCTCGCCAAATATCGTTCTTCTAGGTTAAACTGTTCGTTGGCAGTAACCGGTTTCATTTTGAGGTTTCACTCTGTTTTCTCCTATAGGGATACATGTATCTGGAACTCTAAATCAAACACGGTTTGTGCTAGCTCTTTGAAACTTGACAAAATAAAGCAGTTTCAAGTTCTATCTCTATGGTTTGTTTGCTGTTGATGTAGCCCTAAGCAGAGACTGGCGAGAATCACTTGCATGGAAAGGGCCTGCAAAGCTTCCAAAAAACTACTAGTTGCCCGAAAATTCAGCACACACTTTTTCACCCAATCTTGATGAAACTTTCAGGTAATGATCAGTACACCAATCCCACTTGGCTCGCGAAATTTCTTTCTTCTAGGTTAAACCGTTCGTTGGCAGTAACCGGTTTCATTTTGAGGTTTCACTCTGTTTTCTCCTATAGGGATACATGTATTTGGAACTCTAAATCAAACACGGTTTGTGCTAGCTCTTTGAAAATTGACACAATAAAGCAGTTTCAGCTTCTATCTCTATGGTTTGTTTGCTGTTGATGTAGCCCTAAGCAGAGACTGGCGAGAATCACTTTCATGGAAAGGTCCTGCCAAGCTTCCAAAAATCTACGAGTTGCCTGAAATCTCAGCACACCATTTTTCACCCAATCTTGATGAAACATTCAGGTAATGATCAGTACACCAATCCCACTTGGATTGCCAAATTTCGTTCTTCTAGGTTAAACCGTTCGTTGGCAGTAACCAGGTTTCATTTTGAGGTTTCACTCTGTTTTCTCCTATAGGGATACATGTATTTGGAACTCTAAATCAAACACGGTTTGTGCTAGCTCTTTGAAACTTGACACAATAAAGCAGTTTCAAGTTCTATCTCTATGGTTTGTTTGCTGTTGATGTAGCCCTAAGCAGAGACTTGCGAGAATCACTTTCATGAAATGGGCCTGCCAAGCTTCCAAAAAACTATGAGTTGCCCGAAATCTCAGCACACACTTTTTCACCCAATCTTGATGAAACTTTCAGGTAATGATCAGTCCCCGAATCCCACTTGGCTCGCCAAATTTCGTTCTTCTAGGTTAAACAGTTCGTTGGCAGTAACCGGTTTCGTTTTGAGGTTTCACTCTGTTTTCTCCTATAGGGATACATGCATTTGGAACTCTAAATCAAACACAGTTTGTGCTAGCTCTTTGAAACTTGACACAATAAAGCAGTTTCAAGTTCTATCTCTATGGTTTGTTTGCTGTTGATGTAGCCCTAAGCAGAGACTGGCGAGAATCACTTTCATGGAAAGGGCCTGCCAAGCTTCCAAAAAACTACGAGTTGCCTGAAATCTCAGCACACCCTTTTTCACCCTATCTTGATGAAACTTTCAGGTAATGATCAGTACACCAATCCCACTTGGCTCGCCAAATTTCGTTCTTCTAGGTTAAACCGTTCGTTGGCAGTAACCGGTTTCATTTTGAGGTTTCACTCTGTTTTCTCCTATAGGGATACATGTATTTAGAACTCTAAATCAAACATTGTTTGTGCTAGCTCTTTGAAACTTGACACAATAAAGCAGTTTCAAGTTCTATCTCTATGGTTTGTTTGCTCTTGATGTAGCCCTAAGCAGAGACTGGCGAGAATCAAATTCATGAAAAGGGCCTGCCAAGCTTCCAAAAAACTACGAGTTGCCTGAAATCTCAGCACACACTTTTTCACCCACTCTTGATGAAACTTTCAGGTAATGATCAGTACACCAATCCCACTTGGCTCGCCAAATTTTGTTCTTCTAGGTTAAACCGTTCGTTGGCAGTAACCGGTTTCATTTTGAGGTTTCACTCTGTTTTCTCCTATAGGGATACATGTATTTGGAACTCTAAATCAAACACGGTTTGTGCTAGCTCTTTGAAACTTGACATAATAAAGCAGTTTCAAGTTCTATCTCTATGGTTTTTTTGCTGTTAATGTAGCCCTAAGCAGAGACTGGCGAGAATCACTTTCATGGAAAGGGCCTGCCAAGCTTCCAAAAAACTACGAGTTGCCTGAAATCTCAGCAAACACTTTTTTACCCAATCTTGATGAAACTTTCAGGTAATGATCAGTACACCAATCCCACTTGGCTCGCCAAATTTCTTTCTTCTAGGTTAAACCGTTCGTTGGCAGTAACCGGTTTCATTTTGAGGTTTCACTCTGTTTTCTCCTATAGGGATACATGTATTTGGAACGCTAAATAAAACACGGTTTGTGCTAGCTCTTTGCAACTTGACACAATAAAGGAGTTTCAAGTTCTATCTCTATGGTTTGTTTGCTGTTGATGTAGCCCTAAGCAGAGACTGGCGAGAATCACTTTCATGGATAGGGACTGCCAAGCTTCCAAAAAACTACGAGTTGCCCGAAATCTCAGCACACACTTTTTCACCCAATCTTAATGAAACTTTCAGGTAATGATCAGTACACCAATCCCACTTGGCTCGCCAAATTTCGTTCTTCTAGGTTAAACCGTTCGTTGGCAGTAACCGGTTTCATTTTGAGGTTTCACTCTGTTTTCTCCTATAGGGATACATGTATTTGGAACTCTAAATCACACACGGTTTGTGCTAGCTCTTTGAAACTTGACACAATAAAGCAGTTTCAAGTTCTATCTCTATGGTTTGTTTGCTGTTGAGGTAGCCCTAAGCAGAGACTGTCGAGAATCACTTTCATGGAAAGGGCCTGCCAAGCTTCCAAAAAACTACGAGTTGCCCAAAATCTCAGCACACACTTTTTCACCCACTCTTGATGAAACTTTCAGGTAATGATCAGTACACCAATCCCACTTGGCTCGCCAAATTTCGTTCTTCTAGGTTAAACCGTTCGTTGGCAGTAACTGGTTTCATTTTGAGGTTTCACTCTGTTTTCTCCTATAGGGATACATGTATTTGGAACTCTAAATCAAACACGGTTTGTGCTAGCTCTTTGAAACTTGACACAATAAAGCAGTTTCAAGTTCTATCTCTATGGTTTGTTTGCTGTTGAGGTAGCCCTAAGCAGAGACTGGCGAGAATCACTTTCATGGAAAGGGCCTGCCAAGCTTCCAAAAAACTACGAGTTGCCTGAAATCTCAGCACACCCTTTTTCACCCAATCTTGATGAAACTTTCAGGTAATGATCAGTACACCAATCCCACTTGGCTCGCCAAATTTCGTTCTTCTAGGTTAAACCGTTCGTTGGCAGTAACCGGTTTCATTTTGAGGTTTCACTCTGTTTTCTCCTATAGGGATACATGTATTTAGAACTCTAAATCAAACACGGTTTGTGCTAGCTCTTTGAAACTTGACACAATAAAGCAGTTTCAAGTTCTATCTCTATGGTTTGTTTGCTGTTGATGTAGCCCTAAGCAGAGACTGGCGAGAATCACTTTCATGGAAAGGGCCTGCCAAGCTTCCAAAAAACTACGAGTTGCCCGAAATCTCAGCACACACTTTTTCACCCAATCTTGATGAAACGTTCAGGTAATGATCAGTACACCAATCCCACTTGGCTCGCCAAATTTTATTCTTCCAGGTTAAACCGTTCGTTGGCAGTAACCGGTTTCATTTTGAGGTTTCACTCTGTTTTCTCCTATAGGGATACATGTATTTGGAACTCTAAATCAAACACGGTTTGTGCTAGCTCTTTGAAACTTGACACAATAAAGCAGTTTCAAGTTCTATCTCTATGGTTTGTTTGCTGTTGATGTAGCCCTAAGCAGAGACTGGCGAGAATCACTTTCATGGAAAGGGCCTGCCAATCTTCCAAAAAACTACGAGTTGCCCGAAATCTCAGCACACACTTTTTCACCCAATCTTGATGAAACTTTCAGGTAATGATCAGTACACCAATCCCACTTGGCTCGCCAAATTTTGTTCTTCTAGGTTAAACCGTTCGTTGGCAGTAACCGGTTTCATTTTGAGGTTTCACTCTGTTTTCTCCTATCGGGATACATGTATTTGGAACTCTAAATCAAACACGGTTTGTGCTAGCTCTTTGAAACTTGACACAATAAAGCAGTTTCAAGTTCTATCTTTATGGTTTCTTTGCTGTTGATGTAGCCCTAAGCAGAGACTGGCAAGAATCACTTTCATGGAAAGGGCCTGCCAAGCTTCCAAAAAACTACGAGTTGCCTGAAATCTCAGCACACACTTTTTCACTCAATCTTGATGAAACTTTCAGGTAATGATCAGTACACCAATCCCACTTGGCTCGCCAAATTTCGTTCTTCTAGGATAACCGTTCGTTGGCAGTAACCGGTTTCATTTTGAGGTTTCACTCTGTTTTCTCCTATAGGGATACATCTATTTGGAACTCTAAATCAAACACGGTTTGTGCTAGCTCTTTGAAACTTGACACAATAAAGCAGTTTCAAGTTCTATCTGTATGTTTTTTTGCTGTTGATGTAGCCCTAAGCAGAGACTGGCGAGAATCACTTTCATGAAAAGGGCCTGCCAAGCTTCCAAAAAACTACGAGTTGCCTGAAATCTCAGCATACCCTTTTTCACCCAATCTTGATGAAACTTTCAGGTAATGATCAGTACACCAATCCCACTTGGCTCGCCAAATTTCGTTCTTCTAGGTTAAACCGTACGTTGGCAGAAAAGGGTTTCATTTTGAGGTTTCACTCTGTTTTCTCCTATAGGGATACATGTATTTGGAACTCTAAATCAAACACGGTTTGTGCTAGCTCTTTGAAACTTGACACAATAAAGCAGTTTCAAGTTCTATCTCTATGATTTGTTTCCTGTTGATGTAGCCCTAAGCAGAGACTGGCGAGAATCACATTCTTGGAAATGGCCTGCCAAGCTTCCAAAAAACTACGAGTTGCCTGAAATTTCAGCACACACTTTTTCACCCAATCTTGATGAAACTTTCAGGTAATGATCAGTACACCAATCCCACTTGGCTCGCCACATTTCGTTCTTCTAGGTGAAACCGTTCGTTGGCAGTAACCGGTTTCATTTTGAGGTTTCACTCTGTTTACTCCTATAGGGATACATGTATTTGGAACTCTAAATCAAACACGGTTTGTGCTAGCTCTTTGAAACTTGACACCATAAAGCAGTTTCAAGTTCTATCTCTATAGTTTGTTTGCTGTTGATGTAGCCCAAATCAGAGACTGGCGAGAATCACTTTCATGGAAAGGGCCTGCCAAGCTTCCAAAAAACTACGAGTTGCCTGAAATCTCAGCACACCCTTTTTCACCCAATCTTGATGAAACTTTCAGGTAATGATCAGTACACCAATCCCACTTGGCTCGCCAAATTTCATTCTTCTAGGTTAAACCGTTCGTTGGCAGTAACCGGTTTCATTTTGAGGTTTCACTCTGTTTTCTCCTATAGGGATACATGTATTTGGAACTCTAAATCAAACACGGTTTGTGCTAGCTCTTTGAAACTTGACACAATAAAGCAGTTTCAAGTTCTATCTCTATGATTTGTTTCCTGTTGATGTAGCCCTAAGCAGAGACTGGCGAGAATCACATTCTTGGAAATGGCCTGCCAAGCTTCCAAAAAACTACGAGTTGCCTGAAATTTCAGCACACACTTTTTCACCCAATCTTGATGAAACTTTCAGGTAATGATCAGTACACCAATCCCACTTGGCTCGCCAAATTTCGTTCTTCTAGGTTAAACCGTTCGTTGGCAGTAACCGGTTTCATTTTGAGGTTTCACTCTGTTTTCTTCTATAAGGATACATGTATTTGGAACTCTTAATCAAACACGGTTTGTGCTAGCTCTTTGAAACTTGACACAATAAAGCAGTTTCAAGTTCTATCTCTATAGTTTGTTTGCTGTTGATGTAGCCCAAATCAGAGACTGGCGAGAATCACTTTCATGGAAAGGGCCTGCCAAGCTTCCAAAAAACTACGAGTTGCCTGAAATCTCAGCACACCCTTTTTCACCCAATCTTGATGAAACTTTCAGGTAATGATCAGTACACCAATCCCACTTGGCTCGCCAAATTTCATTCTTCTAGGTTAAACCGTTCGTTGGCAGTAACCGGTTTCATTTTGAGGTTTCACTCTGTTTTCTCCTATAGGGATACATGTATTTGGAACTCTAAATCAAACACGGTTTGTGCTAGCTCTTTGAAACTTGACACAATAAAGCAGTTTCAAGTTCTATCTCTATGGTTTGTTTGTTGTTGATGTAGCCCTAAGCAGAGACTGGCGAGAATCACTTTCATGGAAAGGGCCTGCCAAGCTTCCAAAAAACTACGAGTTGCCTGAAATCTCAGCACACACTTTTTCACCCAATCTTGATGGAACTTTCAGGTAATGATCAGTACACCAATTCCACTTGGTTCGCCAAATTTCATTCTTCCAGGTTAAACCGTTCGTTGGCAGTAACCGGTTTCATTTTGAGGTTTCACTCTGTTTTCTCCTATAGGGATACATGTATTTGGAACTCTAAATCAAACACGGTTTGTGCTAGCTCTTTGAAACTTGACACAATAAAGCAGTTTCAAGTTCTATTCTATGGTTTGTTTGCTGTTGATGTAGCCCTAAGCAGAGACTGGCGAGAATCACTTTCATGGAAAGGGCCTGCCAAGGTTCCAGAAAACTACGAGTTGCCCGTAATCTCAGCACACACTTTTTCACCCAATCTTGATGAAACTTTCAGGTAATGATCAATACACCAATCCCACTTGGCTCGCCAAATTTCGTTCTTCTAGGTTAAACCGTTCGTTGGCAGTAACCGGTTTCATTTTGAGGTTTCACTCTGTTTTCTCCTATAGGGATACATGTATTTGGAACTCTAAATCAAACACGGTTTGTGCTAGCTCTTTGAAACTTGACACAATAAAGCAGTTTCAAGTTCTATCTCTATGGTTTGTTTGCTGTTGATGTAGCCCTAAGCAGAGACTGGCGAGAATCACTTTCATGGAAAGGGCCTGCCAAGCTTCCAAAAATCTACGAGTTGCCTGAAATCTCAGCACACACTTTTTCACCCAATCTTGATGAAACTTTCAGGTAATGATCAGTACACCAATTCCACTTGGCTCGCCAAATTTCGTTCTTCTAGGTTAAACCGTTCGTTGGCAGTAACCGGTTTCATTTTGAGGTTTCACTCTGTTTTCTCCTATAGGGATACATGTATTTGGAACTCTAAATCAAACACGGTTTGTGCTAGCTCTTAGAAACTTGACACCATAAAGCAGTTTCAAGTTCTATCTCTTTGGTTTGTTTGCTGTTGATGTAGCCCTAAGCAGAGACTGGCGAGAATCACTTTCATGGAAAGGGCCTGCCAAGCTTCCAAAAAACTACGAGTTGCCTGAAATCTCAGCACACACTTTTTCACCCAATCTTGATGAAACTTTCAGGTAATGATCAGTACACCAAACCCACTTGGCTCGCCAAATTTCATTCTTCCAGGTTAAACCGTTCGTTGGCAGTAACCGGTTTCATTTTGAGGTTTCACTCTGTTTTCTCCTATAGGGATACATGTATTTGGAACTCTAAATCAAACACGGTTTGTGCTAGCTCTTTGAAACTTGACACAATAAAGCAGTTTTAAGTTCTATCTCTATGGTTTGTTTGCTGTTGATGTAGCCCTAAGCAGAGACTGGCGAGAATCACTTTCATGGAAAGGGCCTGCCAAGGTTCCAGAAAACTACGAGTTACCCGTAATCTCAGCACACACTTTTTCACCTAATCTTGATGAAACTTTCAGGTAATGATCAATACACCAATCCCACTTGGCTCGAAAAATTTCGTTCTTCTAGGTTAAACCGTTCGTTGGCAGTAACCGGTTTCATTTTGAGGTTTCACTCTGTTTTCTCCTATAGGGATACATGTATTTGGAACTCTAAATCAAACACGGTTTGTGCTAGCTCTTTGAAACTTGACACAATAAAGCAGTTTCAAGTTCTATCTCTATGGTTTGTTTGCTGTTGATGTAGCCCTAAGCAGAGACTGGCGAGAATCACTTTCATGGAAAGGGCCTGCCAAGCTTCCAAAAAACTACGAGTTGCCTGAAATCTCAGCACACACTTTTTCACCCAATCTTGATGAAACTTTCAGGTAATGATCAGTACACCAATTCCACTTGGCTCGCCAAATTTCGTTCTTCTAGATTAAACCGTTCGTTGGCAATAACCGGTTTCATTTTGAGGTTTCACTCTGTTTTCTCCTATAGGGATACATGTATTTAGAACTCTAAATCAAACACGGTTTGTGCTAGCTCTTTGAAACTTGACACAATAAAGCAGTTTCAAGTTCTATCTCTATGGTTTGTTTGCTGTTGATGTAGCCCTAAGCAGAGACTGGCGAGAATCACTTTCATGGAAAGGGCCTGCCAAGCTTCCAAAAAACTACGAGTTGCCTGAAATCTCAGCAAACACTTTTTCACCCAATCTTGATGAAACTTTCAGGTAATGATCAGTACACCAATCCCACTTGGCTTGCCAAATTTCGTTCTTCTAGGTTAAACCGTTCGTTGGCAGTAACCGGTTTCATTTTGAGGTTTCGCTCTGTTTTCTCCTATAGGGATCCATGTATTTGGAACTCTAAATCAAACACGGTTTGTGCTAGCTCTTTGAAACTTAACACAATAAAGCAGTTTCAAGTTCTATCTCTATGGTTTGTTTGCTGTTGATGTAGCCCTAAGCAGAGACTGGCGAGAATCACTTTCATGGAAAGGGCCTGCCAAGCTTCCAAAAAACTACGAGTTGCCTGAAATCTCAGCAAACACTTTTTCACCCAATCTTGATGAAACTTTCAGGTAATGATCAGTGCACCAATCCCACTTGGCTCGCCATATTTCGTTCTTCTAGGTTAAACCGTTCGTTGGCAGTAACCGGTTTCATTTTGAGGTTTCACTCTGTTTTCTCCTATAGGGATACATGTATTTGGAACTCTAAATCAAACACGGTTTGTGCTAGCTCTTTGAAACTTGACACAATAAAGCAGTTTCAAGTTCTATCTCTATGGTTTGTTTGCTGTTGATGTAGCCCTAAGCAGAGACTGGCGAGAATCACTTTCATGGAAAGGGCCTGCCAAGCTTCCAAAAAACTACGAGTTGCCTGAAATCTCAGCACACACTTTTTCACCCAATCTTGATGAAACTTTCAGGTAATGATCAGTACACCAATTCCACTTGGCTCGCCAAATTTCGTTCTTCTAGATTAAACCGTTCGTTGGCAATAACCGGTTTCATTTTGAGGTTTCACTCTGTTTTCTCCTATAGGGATACATGTATTTAGAACTCTAAATCAAACACGGTTTGTGCTAGCTCTTTGAAACTTGACACAATAAAGCAGTTTCAAGTTCTATCTCTATGGTTTGTTTGCTGTTGATGTAGCCCTAAGCAGAGACTGGCGAGAATCACTTTCATGGAAAGGGCCTGCCAAGCTTCCAAAAAACTACGAGTTGCCTGAAATCTCAGCAAACACTTTTTCACCCAATCTTGATGAAACTTTCAGGTAATGATCAGTACACCAATCCCACTTGGCTTGCCAAATTTCGTTCTTCTAGGTTAAACCGTTCGTTGGCAGTAACCGGTTTCATTTTGAGGTTTCGCTCTGTTTTCTCCTATAGGGATCCATGTATTTGGAACTCTAAATCAAACACGGTTTGTGCTAGCTCTTTGAAACTTAACACAATAAAGCAGTTTCAAGTTCTATCTCTATGGTTTGTTTGCTGTTGATGTAGCCCTAAGCAGAGACTGGCGAGAATCACTTTCATGGAAAGGGCCTGCCAAGCTTCCAAAAAACTACGAGTTGCCTGAAATCTCAGCAAACACTTTTTCACCCAATCTTGATGAAACTTTCAGGTAATGATCAGTGCACCAATCCCACTTGGCTCGCCATATTTCGTTCTTCTAGGTTAAACCGTTCGTTGGCAGTAACCGGTTTCATTTTGAGGTTTCACTCTGTTTGCTCCTATAGGGATACATGTATTTGGAACTCTAAATCAAACACGGTTTGTGCTAGCTCTTTGAAACTTGACACAATAAAGCAGTTTCAAGTTCTATCTCTATGGTTTGTTTGCTGTTGATGTAGCCCTAAGCAGAGACTGGCAAGGATCACTTTCATGGAAAGGGCCTGCCAAGCTTCTAAAAAACTACGAGTTGCCCGAAATTTCAGCACACACTTTTTCACCCAATCTTGATGAAACTTTCAGGTAATGATCAGTACACCAATCCCACTTGGCGCGCCAAATTTCGTTCTTCTAGGTTAAACCGTTCATTGGCAGTAACCGGTTTCATTTTGAGGTTTCACTCTGTTTTCTTCTATAGGGATACATGTATTTGGAACTCTTAATCAAACATGGTTTGTGCTAGCTCTTTGAAACATGACACAATAAAGCAGTTTCAAGTTCTATCTCTATGGTTTGTTTGCTGTTGATGTAGCCCTAAGCAGAGACTGGCGAGAATCACTTTCATGGAAAGGGCCTGCCAAGCTTCCAAAAAACTACGAGTTGCCTGAAATCTCAGCACACACTTTTTCACCCAATCTTGATGAAACTTTCAGGTAATGATCAGTACACCAATCCCACTTGGCTCGCCAAATTTCGTTCTTCTAGGTTAAACCGTTCGTTGGCAGTAACCGGTTTCATTTTGAGGTTTCACTCTGTTTTCTCCTATAGGGATACATGTATTTGGACCTCTAAATCAAACACGGTTTGTGCTAGCTCTTTGAAACTTGACACAATAAAGCAGTTTCAAGTTCTATCTCTATGGTTTGTTTGCTGTTGATGTAGCCCTAAGCAGAGACTGGTGAGATTCACTTTCATGGAAAGGGCGTGCCAAGCTTCCAAAAAACTAGGTGTTTCCTGAAATCTCAGCACACACTTTTTCACCCAATCTTGATGAAACTTTCAGGTAATGAACAGTACACCAATCCCACTTGGCTCGCCAAATTTCGTTCTTCTAGGTTAAACCGTTCGTTGGCAGTAACCGGTTTCATTTTGAGGTTTCACTCTGTTTTCTCCTATAGGGATACATGTATTTGGAACACTAAATCAAACACGGTTTGTGCTAGCTCTTTGAAACTTGACACAATAAAGCAGTTTCAAGATCTATCTCTATGGTTTGTTTGCTGTTGATGTAGCCCTAAGCAGAGACTGGCAAGAATCACTTTCATGGAAAGGGCCTGCCAAGCTTCCAAAAAACTACGAGTTGCCCGAAATCTCAGCACACCCTTTTTCACTCAATCTTGATGAAACTTTCAGGTAATGATCAGTACACCAATCCCACTTGGCTCGCCAATTTCGTTCTTCTAGGTGAAACCGTTCGTTGGCAGTAACCGGTTTCATTTTGAGGTTTCACTCTGTTTTCTCCTATAGGGATACATGTATTTGGAACTCTAAATCAAACACGGTTTGTGCTAGCTCTTTGATACTTGACACCATAAAGCAGTTTCAAGTTCTGTCTCTATGGTTTGCTTGCTGTTGATGTAGCCCTAAGCAGAGACTGGCGAGAATCACTTTCATGGAAAGGGGCTGCCAAGCTTCCAAACAAATACGAGTTGCCTGAAATCTCAGCACACACTTTTTCACCCAATCTTGATGAAACTTTCAGGTAATGATCAGTACACCAATCCCACTTGGCTCGCCAAATTTCGTTCTTCTAGGTGAAACCGTTCGTTGGCAGTAACCGGTTTCATTTTGAGGTTTCACTCTGTTTTCTCCTATAGGGATACATGTATTTGGAACTCTAAATCAAACACGGTTTGTGCTAGCTCTTTGAAACTTGACACCATAAAGCAGTTTCAAGTTCTATCTCTATGGTTTGTTTGCTGTTGATGTAGCCCTAAGCAGAGACTGGCGAGAATCACTTTCATGGAAAGGGCCTGCCAAGCTTCCAAAAAACTACGAGTTGCCTGAAATCTCAGCACACACTTTTTCACCCAATCTTGATGAAACTTTCAGGTAATGATCAGTACACCAATCCCACTTGGCTCGCCAAATTTCGTTCTTCTAGGTGAAACCGTTCGTTGGCAGTAACTGGTTTCATTTTGAGGTTTCACTCTGTTTTCTCCTATAGGGATACATGTATTTGGAACTCTAAATCAAACACGGTTTGTGCTAGCTCTTTGAAACTTGACACCATAAAGCAGTTTCAAGTTCTGTCTCTATGGTTTGTTTGCTGTTGATGTAGCCCTAAGCAGAGACTGGCGAGAATCACTTTCATGGAAAGGGCCTGCCATGCTTCCAAAAAACTACGAGTTGCCTGAAATCTCAGCACACACTTTTTCACCCAATCTTGATGAAACTTTCAGGTAATGATCAGTACACCAATCCCACTTGGCTCGCCAAATTTCGTTCTTCTAGGTGAAACCGTTCGTTGGCAGTAACCGGTTTCATTTTGAGGTTTCACTCTGTTTTCTCTTATAGGGATACATGTATTTGAAACTCTAAATCAAACACGGTTTGTGCTAGCTCTTTGAAACTTGGCACCATAAAGCAGTTTCAAGTTCTATCTCTATGGTTTGCTTGCTGTTGATGTAGCCCTAAGCAGAGACTGGCGAGAATCACTTTCATGAAAAGGGCCTGCCAAGCTTCCAAAAAACTACGAGTTGCCTGAAATCTCAGCACACACTTTTTCACCCAATCTTGATGAAACTTTCAGGTAATGATCAGTACACCAATCCCACTTGGCTCGCCAAATTTCGTTCTTCTAGGTGAAACCGTTCGTTGGCAGTAACCGGTTTCATTTTGAGGTTTCACTCTGTTTTCTCCTATAGGGATACATGTATTTGGAACTCTAAATCAAACACGGTTTGTGCTAGCTCTTTGAAACTTGACACCATAAAGCAGTTTCAAGTTCTATCTCTATGGTTTGTTTGCTGTTGATGTAGCCCTAAGCAGAGACTGGCGAGAATCACTTTCATGGAAAGGGCCTGCCAAGCTTCCAAAAAACTACGAGTTGCCTGAAATCTCAGCACACACTTTTTCACCCAATCTTGATGAAACTTTCAGGTAATTATCAGTACACCAATCCCACTTGGCTCGCCAAATTTCGTTCTTCTAGGAGAAACAGTTCGTTGGCAGTAACCGGTTTCATTTTGAGGTTTCACTCTGTTTCTCCTATAGGGATACATGTATTTGGAACTCTAAATCAAACACGGTTTGTGCTAGCTCTTTGAAACTTGACACCATAAAGCAGTTTCAAGTTCTATCTCTATGGTTTGTTTGCTGTTGAAGTAGCCCTAAGCAGAGACTGGCGAGAATCACTTTCATGGAAAGGGCCTGCCAAGCTTCCAAAAAACTACGAGTTGCCTGAAATCTCAGCACACACTTTTTCACCCAATCTTGATGAAACTTTCAGGTAATGATCAGTACACCAATCCCACTTGGCTCGCCAAATTTCGTTCTTCTAGGTGAAACCGTTCGTTGGCAGTAACCAGTTTCATTTTGAGGTTTCACTCTGTTTTCTCCTATAGGGATACATGTATTTGGAACTCTAAATCAAACACGGTTTGTGGTAGCTCTTTGAACTTGACACCATAAAGCAGTTTCAAGTTCTATCTCTATGGTTTGTTTGCTGTTGATGTAGCCCTAAGCAGAGACTGGCGAGAATCACTTTCATGGAAAGGGCCTGCCAACTTCCAAAAAACTACGAGTTGCCTGAAATCTCAGCACACACTTTTTCACCCAATCTTGATGAAACTTTCAGGTAATGATCAGTACACCAATCCCACTAGGCTCGCCAAATTTCTTTCTTCTAGGGGAAACCGTTCGTTGGCAGTAACCGGTTTCATTTTGAGGTTTCACTCTGTTTTCTCCTACAGGGATACATGTATTTGGAACTCTAAATCAAACACGGTTTGTGCTAGCTCTTTGAAACTTGACACCATAAAGCAGTTTCAAGTTCTATCTCTATGGTTTGTTTGCTATTGATGTAGCCCTAAGCAGAGACTGGCAAGAATCACTTTCATGGAAAGGGCCTGCCAAGCTTCCAAAAAACTACGAGTTGCCTGAAATCTCAGCACACCCTTTTTCACCCAATCTTGATGAAACTTTCAGGTAATGATCAGTACACCAATCCCACTTGGCTCGCCAAATTTCGTTCTTCTAGGTTAAACCGTTCGTTGGCAGTAACCGGTTTCATTTTGAGGTTTCACTCTGTTTTCTCCTATAGGGATACATGTATTTAGAACTCTAAATCAAACACGGTTTGTGCTAGCTCTTTGAAACTTGACACAATAAAGCAGTTTCAAGTTCTATCTCTATGGTTTGTTTGCTGTTGATGTAGCCCTAAGCAGAGACTGGCGAGAATCACTTTCATGGAAAGGGCCTGCCAAGCTTCCAAAAAACTACGAGTTGCCCGAAATCTCAGCACACACTTTTTCACCCAATCTTGATGAAACGTTCAGGTAATGATCAGTACACCAATCCCACTTGGCTCGCCAAATTTTATTCTTCCAGGTTAAACCGTTCGTTGGCAGTAACCGGTTTCATTTTGAGGTTTCACTCTGTTTTCTCCTATAGGGATACATGTATTTGGAACTCTAAATCAAACACGGTTTGTGCTAGCTCTTTGAAACTTGACACAATAAAGCAGTTTCAAGTTCTATCTCTATGGTTTGTTTGCTGTTGATGTAGCCCTAAGCAGAGACTGGCGAGAATCACTTTCATGGAAAGGGCCTGCCAATCTTCCAAAAAACTACGAGTTGCCCGAAATCTCAGCACACACTTTTTCACCCAATCTTGATGAAACTTTCAGGTAATGATCAGTACACCAATCCCACTTGGCTCGCCAAATTTTGTTCTTCTAGGTTAAACCGTTCGTTGGCAGTAACCGGTTTCATTTTGAGGTTTCACTCTGTTTTCTCCTATCGGGATACATGTATTTGGAACTCTAAATCAAACACGGTTTGTGCTAGCTCTTTGAAACTTGACACAATAAAGCAGTTTCAAGTTCTATCTTTATGGTTTCTTTGCTGTTGATGTAGCCCTAAGCAGAGACTGGCAAGAATCACTTTCATGGAAAGGGCCTGCCAAGCTTCCAAAAAACTACGAGTTGCCTGAAATCTCAGCACACACTTTTTCACTCAATCTTGATGAAACTTTCAGGTAATGATCAGTACACCAATCCCACTTGGCTCGCCAAATTTCGTTCTTCTAGGATAACCGTTCGTTGGCAGTAACCGGTTTCATTTTGAGGTTTCACTCTGTTTTCTCCTATAGGGATACATCTATTTGGAACTCTAAATCAAACACGGTTTGTGCTAGCTCTTTGAAACTTGGACACAATAAAGCAGTTTTCAAGTTCTATCTGTATGTTTTTTTGCTGTTGATGTAGCCCTAAGCAGAGACTGGCGAGAATCACTTTCATGAAAAGGGCCTGCCAAGCTTCCAAAAAACTACGAGTTGCCTGAAATCTCAGCATACCCTTTTTCACCCAATCTTGATGAAAACTTTCAGGTTAATGATCAGTACACCAATCCCACTTGGCTCGCCAAATTTCGTTCTTCTAGGTTAAACCGTACGTTGGCAGAAAAGGGTTTCATTTTGAGGTTTCACTCTGTTTTCTCCTATAGGGATACATGTATTTGGAACTCTAAATCAAACACGGTTTGTGCTAGCTCTTTGAAACTTGACACAATAAAGCAGTTTCAAGTTCTATCTCTATGATTTGTTTCCTGTTGATGTAGCCCTAAGCAGAGACTGGCGAGAATCACATTCTTGGAAATGGCCTGCCAAGCTTCCAAAAAACTACGAGTTGCCTGAAATTTCAGCACACACTTTTTCACCCAATCTTGATGAAACTTTCAGGTAATGATCAGTACACCAATCCCACTTGGCTCGCCACATTTCGTTCTTCTAGGTGAAACCGTTCGTTGGCAGTAACCGGTTTCATTTTGAGGTTTCACTCTGTTTTTCTCCTATAGGGATACATGTATTTGGAACTCTAAATCAAACACGGTTTGTGCTAGCTCTTTGAAACTTGACACCATAAAGCAGTTTCAAGTTCTATCTCTATAGTTTGTTTGCTGTTGATGTAGCCCAAATCAGAGACTGGCGAGAATCACTTTCATGGAAGGGCCTGCCAAGCTTCCAAAAAACTACGAGTTGCCTGAAATCTCAGCACACCCTTTTTCACCCAATCTTGATGAAACTTTCAGGTAATGATCAGTACACCAATCCCACTTGGCTCGCCAAATTTCATTCTTCTAGTTAAACCGTTCATTGGCAGTAACCGGTTTCATTTTGAGGTTTCACTCTGTTTTCTCCTATAGGGATACATGTATTTGGAACTCTAAATCAAACACGGTTTGTGCTAGCTCTTTGAAACTTGACACAATAAAGCAGTTTCAAGTTCTATCTCTATGATTTGTTTCCTGTTGATGTAGCCCTAAGCAGAGACTGGCGAGAATCACATTCTTGGAAATGGCCTGCCAAGCTTCCAAAAAACTACGAGTTGCCTGAAATTTCAGCACACACTTTTTCACCCAATCTTGATGAAACTTTCAGGTAATGATCAGTACACCAATCCCACTTGGCTCGCCAAATTTCGTTCTTCTAGGTTAAACCGTTCGTTGGCAGTAACCGGTTTCATTTTGAGGTTTCACTCTGTTTTCTTCTATAAGGATACATGTATTTGGAACTCTTAATCAAACACGGTTTGTGCTAGCTCTTTGAAAACTTGACACAATAAAGCAGTTTCAAGTTCTA